>NW_019386729.1:17424-32237 GCF_000671375.1 Centruroides sculpturatus | reverse complement strand
GGCGTAGTCGAACGGTACACACTCTGTAAGTAATCCTATAATTTTTTGTTTATAGCATAGTTTGTACGGATTACTCCCAAAAAATTATACGTGTTTTGGAAATGTTGAGTCGAATTAGTCTAGAATCGGTTAATTTTATAGAAGAAAACCTTTCGAACAGCCTTAGTCCGTAAAGTTCCCACCTATCGGGCTGCGATTGGATCATGTATTTAATCATTCCTATAACGTAAAATTCGATTAGCGTGGAACGTATCTAAGCGTTATAGGGGGGTCTACTGTAAATTATTTCACAATTATTACTATTATAAAAATGAAACACATATTTATATAAATATACAATTACTTTATTACTAATATACCTATAGTATTTCACATCTCATTCTATAACTGTAATTAATCAAGATAAAGTATAAAATGTTAAAATAAATACTGGTAATTCCTAACATATGCATTTCTAATTTTATATGACTATCTCATAATTGTTATTTATTTAATATTCAAAATATAATAGGCATTTTCAAACTGAAGAAAAAAGTGTTTTTTTTCAGTTTTTTAATTGAACTTTAATACTGACTGAATATTCTTCAGTATTCTTAAGCCTTAAAACATAATTTATTAAACAATTTTTCACTTTTAAAAATAATGTGTTTTCATATACAGGATAGCTAAAAAGCTAATCTTAAAATATATCTGTTAAGCATATTTTATCAAAATAATCGTAAAATGTACATTGGTTAACTGACTCTGGATCACCCTATATTATATTTTTATTAATGGATGTCCAAAAAAAAAATCAGCACAAATTTTTGTTGTTTGTGCTCTTTGTTGTTCAGCATTATTAATAATACTGTACTTAGAATATTAAGAGATACAGTAATATCTTACACAATAAAAAAGGGTTTCTTTTGGATGCTTTCCATACTTTGTACTTAATGTTTCTTGATATATTCCCATTCTTGCAGCCAACAATATAGAAAATGTTAGTAGTGATAATCCTAAAATTAAAAAAATCAAAATATAAATAAAACATATAAAATAATCAGAAAAAAATTGTTCATAAAAATATGAAGTGATAAAAAAAATACATAAAGATATATCAAGTTACCAAAGAAAAATAACTATATACAGTAAAACCTCCATTAATGGACACTCCCGAATAGCGGACACCTCTACTTAGACATTTTTACAATCCCTTCAAATAGGACATCTATAATTTATCTCTACATAGCAGACACTCTAAATAATGGACACTGTTGTCCATAACCTACTTTACAAAAACATAAAGTCCTGTCTTAAATATTCTGAAAGAATTAATTACATACAAAATATTTTAAAAAGAAAACAAAGAATCATTTCAAATGGTCTTTCAGACGACTTTTGACCATAGGTGCCAAATAAAGACTGGCTTAAAATAGGAATAGGGGTAGAGGACAGGTTGTAAAAAGCCAAACACTATTCTTTATCTGTTAGAGAAGACTAATCCAGTTAAGTTGTCAATCACCATTTATCGTCATACATATTAATGTTATTAAACTTCTGTGTTATTGTTGGAATTAAGCTTATGATACCAAGAAACCATAAACTTTTGCAAAATTATTCATTCATTCAACAAGAACTGTAGGTAATATAGTAGTAATGAGAAAGAAACAGTTTTAAGGTTACAACAACAGCATTTATTTATAAAAGTTCGAAGATCATATTACAAAGGCAATTTTCCAGCCACTTTAAATAGTAGGAAGACATTTGGTTTTCACACATTTATGATGTAATTTATGATCTTAACAGCTTTGTGGTGGCTAAAGTGTAATTTTTAATAAATCAGTTATTGAAAAAAAAAAAAACAAAAATGTTCAAGAAATTATACCTACTCAATAACTACAAAGCAGAAAAATCACTATATTGATTTTTATTACTTTCTTAGATCATAAATGATGTTATAAATGCAAATACATTTCTTGCCCCTTGAAGTGGCTAGTAAATTGCCTTTGTAATTCAACATTTGAACTCTCATCACCTAAACTGACCTTTGTCCACCCTTCTGTTTGTTATAACATTTCATTTTTCTTTTTCATTACTTCTCCGGTTGTTTTTGATGAATTAATAATTAATCAATGTTTACTTTTTGTCATAATTTTTATGTTCCATTTATCAAAGTACAGTAGAACCTCGAAAACTCGGCTCTCGATAACCCGGCACTCCGGATAACTCGGCCACACCCTAGCAGGGCAAAAAAATCCTTAGTTAATTAATTTTCATTATAGACAGCTTTATAAAAGTATAAAAGCTCTCATAAAGTATTTTTCTGAGATCTGTCTTATCAGGTAAATTACTGTACACAGTGTATTCATTAATTTTCATTTTCATGTAGTAAAGGTAGAGCCTTTACTACATGAAAATGAAAATTATGCTTTCATAAAAGACGTACTTTTCCTTCGTTTAAGGGTATTCGGGCAGTTTATTCTCTGTTATATTCTCAAGTAAACAATACATACAAGTACAGTACAGTATTTTCTGAGGAAACAATCGTACTTATTTTTTTTTAACCCCATTCCCGATAACCCGGCATTTTCACAAACTCGGCCACCCTTCGGTCCCCATTAGGCCGAGTTTTCGAGGTTCTACTGTATCCTGTTCAATTTGTTTTCTATTTAGAATTCAATTAAAACAAGATTTTTACAGCTGAAAAGATAAATACTAAGCTGATCCAGAAAGTAAGTTTCGTTTGCACATATCTTCCATGCATCTGACAGCACAAAGGTCGTGCAAACGTAATTACATCCTTCAACTCCAGAACGAATTATTGTAGCCATTTTGTTTTGATTATATTAATGCTTGAAGTCATTGTTTGTTGGTAATCATGTTTAAAACAATCGATCAGCATGCCAGCTATGAAATAAGAGCCATTATCAAGTTTTTGAATGTGAGAAATGTTTGACCTTGTGAAATTTATCGTCAGATAAGTGAAACTTATGGAGAGAATGCGATGAATAAAGGTATGGTGCAAAAGTGGGTTAGGATGTTTAACAAGGGAAGGGAAAATGTCCACAACAATGAGCGCAGTGGACGCCCGTCGTTGATCACGAAGAATTGGTGCTCTGCATCGATGAACAAGTTCATTCTAATAGGCGATTCATGATTTGTGGTTTGTCAATGCTTTCTCAAAACATTTCATGATCTTTATTACACAAAATTGTGACTGAACATTTGCACTTCAAAAAATTGTGCGCGTGATGGGTACCAAAAACACTAACAGATGTTCAAAAATGGAAATGCATAGGAGCAGCCTCAGAATTTTTGTGGCATTATGCGACAGAAGGAAATGATTTTTTAAAAAGGATTGTCACAGCGATGAAACATGGATTTGTTACGAGACACATGAAACAAAACGACAGTCATTGGAATGGCAGCATACTGGTTCCCCGAAATCCAAGAAAACAAAGCCACCTCTTTCTTCAAGAAAAATCATGTGCACTGTGCACAGTGTTTTGGGACTGTCAAGGAATTTTGTTAGTGGACTGGATGGAATGAGGCACAACAATCAATGCTACAGCTTACTGTGAGACATTGAAGAAGTTACAGTATGTGATACAGAACAAAAGACGTGGACTACTGACTTCTGGCAGTAGTCCACGTCAGAAGTCAGTAGTCATGTTTGTGCATGACAATGTGCAACTGCATACCACATGTGTAACAATGATGCTGCTTGATTCGTTTCGCTGGAAACAATTCTGTCACCCTCTTTATAGTCCAGACCTAGCTCCAACCGACTTCCATTTCTCATCTCAAGAAATTTCTTGCCGGCCACCATTTTGCAAGTGATGATGAGATCAAAGTAAACATCCGGAACTGGTTCAGGTCGTAGGAGGCCAAATTCTACAAAGCGGATATATTGCAATTAGTGCCAAGATATGACACATGCCTTAATTTGCATGGTGAATATGTCGAAAAGTAGTTTAAGGTATGTAGATTTTTCAGTAATAAAATACAAATGAAAACAAATTGCAAATCTTTTTTAATACCCAAACGGTACTTACTTTCTGGATGAGCATAATAATATACTGTATATAGCCTATATTTTAATTATATATGCTACACATTCTGGTATTCACATTCTTAACACAAATTTGATGTCTTCATAATCCATTGTATATGATGACCATGTTAAAATACAGTATGGCATCCGGCATGTACAGTACCTCCTAATAGCAGACACCTCTAAATAACAAACTTTTCAGTCCCAATGATGTCCGTTATTTGGAGGTTATACTATAATATGTAAATACAAGATGTCTATAATTAAAGTATACCACTTTAGACCATTCTACAGACAAAACTGCTAGAGATAAATCAATAAAAGTTTGTAGGCATTTTTATCTCAACACAGAAAAACTATGGACAGTTTCAAAAATACTTACAATTTTCACTGCTACGTGTGTGTAATGGCACCACTGTTGCAGACATCAAAGAAATTTTTCAATACGTTTTCTGTCACTCTCAATCACATATTGAAATCAAGTTATTACATTAACAGCCAGAGTATTGTTTCCAGAGTGATATGAAGTGTTATTCTTTAGTTATAGACATCATGTATTATCTAAACAACATATTATTCTAATTTTTAAAAAGTCATATTAATAATAAAAAAATTATTATTATTAAGGCTTAATAAATTTAACAAAAATAAGAATGAAATTCTTTTAACACAGGTATCATATCTATATCAAGTACATTAATTTCATCTAAGTTCTTTCATTGTTATTGTTATACTACCCCTGAACAAAAGTATGGAATAATGATGATTTATATTTTGTACAGACACCTTTTGCCCCAATTACAGCCTGAATTCCTTGTGGCATTGTAGAATAAAGATTTTACACAGTTCTATATCAACTTGGGACCATGATTCTTTGACTGTCTTTTTTAATTATTCTATTGTTGTAGCTCTTTTTAGAAATAATTTTCTCCAGAACATTTCGAACATTTTCAATGGGAGATATATCTGGAGTGTTGGCAGGCCATTCTAAATGCTGTGTTATGTTCTTAAAACCAATTGCTTAATTTGTCTAGCCCAATGACATGATGCATTGTCAGCCTGGTAGATGAAATCCTCAACAACAAAGTGATCTGATGTTTTAATGACCAAAGATTCTATTAACTCCAAGTAACCATCAGCATTCAATGTACTATTAAGGATTGCCAATTTATCAACCCTTTACAGATTATACTGTGGCTGTACACCATTCTATTTTATATAGTTTTTAATTTTATTTTATATTCTATTTCTCTAAATTTATCCTTCCTTCCAATTTCCTTTGTTTCTTTGTTTGAACTTCTGAGAACTCTGACTCACCCCTAGCCAACCAGAAAGTAGGGTGAAAACAATAGTCTGCGACGAGGCTGGAGGGGAAAATCGAAATTCAAAGGATTCTTTGGCTGGACAGAAGAGGAGACAGACATGTGACAGCAAGGCTCGTGAGTTGGAAATCGATGAGTGCTGTGGAAGAGGGCCTTAGAGAACGGATTGAGAACAGAATCAGAGCAATAGACCTGGAGGTGAACCCTCAGAAAAAGCCAATTCATGAGAGAATAGAACGTACAAGACTTGGAAGTCAAGACGAGGAACTACTTAGAATATTCGCCAAGAAATTGGATACCCATGTCCTATTAACTCTTCTTACTTCCCCTTCTTTCTATCCACCTTCTATTGGATTTAAGTTAGATTACGATTAAGACTCGCGTGCATGTTAGATAAGTACTATTCTCAGGTTGGTAATTATGACGGGACCCAACTACCTGGATCACTGTTACATTGCGAACACAGAAGATAATTGAAATTGTAAAAGCAGCGGGAATCCATAAAGAACTTGTAAATATTTATCTCTATCATGAAATTAAATTTGTTTTAATTGGTTATCACATGTACTGTATGTGCTTTCCTTTTGTGTTGCACCTCTTACAATACATTCCCACATCATTACACTTTTAGGAAATTTTGCTGATGAATTTAAACAGTCAGGATGGAATTTTTCATCTGATCTTCTGTATACCAACATGCTACCATCAATCCCATAACCAATAAATATTTTTCATTCATTTTTGAACATAACTTGTTGCCAGTCATTAACATTAACACTCCAGTCTTTACGAGTTTTGGCCCCTTTCAAACCATTTTCCCTTTGTTTTTTTGGCATATAGGGCTTTGTTTTGACTTTTCTTGAGTGGTAACCTTTTTGGACTGCAATTTGAAAAATTGTAGACATAAATTCTTATTTATCATCCATCCAACCATCTGTCTGTTTGTCTGTCCTTCCTTAATCTCGAGAATGAAGTTAGATACATCAAAGTCAGGGCCAGATATGGAAAGCTTAGGGGTATGAGGCCCTGATTAACTGTATATGAACTTTCATTGCAAACTGGAAGTCATGTTATTTCAATTCAAAATGTTTCCCCTGAAAGGAGTTAGATGGATGACTGGCATGACTCCATTGCTAATGGAAAAGTATGACATATAGAGGAAAGACACTACAGTACTAATTTCAGGTGGAGAGCATATATTTTAAATTAATTAAAAATTACAGCCCAGCATTGTGACTATGTCACAATAAATAATTGCTCATTCTGCTAGCTTCCTCCTTACTGTAATGTCTGATACATTAACAACTGTCTTGACCCCATTTTGAATTAATAATGGTTGATGACAAAAATCTGTTTTCCTTTACAATTTTAATTAACTTATGGTCATTTCTCTTGGTTGTAGATCTTGATCTTCCAACCTGCTGCTGATTTTTCACAGTTCCAAATGTTTTAAAGTTTGAAATTATTTTCAAAACTATTACTTGAGAGCATTTCTAATGTTTTTGCTATTAACTTTCGTAATTTGCCTTCTTGATACTTCAAAATTATTAACTGTTTTTATTTTCAAAATTAAAAAAATTATTAACTGTTATTATTTTCACTTAATTTACTACTGGGTGCCATCATTAATCTCATTATCATGTTCACTTCAATTTTATACTTCACTATAATGATGTCATAAAATTTATTTACAAGATTATTATTCATTTTAGCATGTTAAAATCCAATATTTTTTAATATAATAATTTTTATTATAATAATCATAAAAATATCCCATACTTTTGTTTAATATTTTTCATAATTCCATACTTAAGTTCAACTCTTACTTTGTTTAAAATACTGTAACTTTGTAACTTAAGCAAATACCTCTATGACAAAAAATACATTATATAGACTTAAAAAGTATGTGATATATCAATGGTTACAAATTAAAAAATGAAGAATAGTAGTTTAATAAAGTAAGAAATTATGAACTAATATTTTTAAATAACATATTTTTTTGTATTTCTTACCTAAAAACCAATGCCAAATTTCTGTTTCGGAATTTGAATGTACTTTTCTCTACATAACAATAAAATAATGAAGACAAGAAATTTTAATTTATGTTTTATAATTATTTTTTTATTATTCTTTTCTAATTATATATGGTATTTAAAATATGTAGGTTTACACACTACAGTACTCTCCCACATTCAGCCCTCTCATACCCAAATCCTCCCTTATCCCAACTGATCAAAGGCAATCAAAACTTTTCAAAAATATTGTATATTACTCCAAATCTTACCTTTCCATACTACAGTATGTATATATATTTTTAAATCTTAATTGCTTGTTGTTCTCTATTATATGTATTTTCTTAGCACAATGTTGCTGTTGAGAACATATCACACAGGAATACTTTCAGAGGAAAAAGGTTGTTTTATTGGTGTGGACAGATATTGGCAAGTGCTAAATTCGACAGAGGGCGCTGTTTTTGAGCCAAGATGGCTGCCGAAACAGGTAAGGAGCCGATCACGTGTTTGTTCAGTGTTTGAGCCGATTCAGTTTCTATCAGTGACGACTACTGCGAGGACCAAATGAAGAACAAATCATTGAATTTATGTCAAATTCTAGACTATATCGGCGACAGGAAACGTTGTCTTGTAGAAGGTGAAGCCGTTTTTGGATGCGGACACATCATATTTTGTGGACTAAACTCTAACAACAACACCGAAGTTCATGTTGTTGCTTTAATGTTGCAATCTCAGATATTGGCATTTTAATACATCTCAATTACAGGGAGAATGCACGTGCAAAGCGGAGCTGTCTGGTTTTTGTAAACGTGTGATAGCATGTTTATTATACGTTAACAGGTGAGAAGTATTTAAATATTTTAAGCAGTATACACCATGCTCCAATATAAAAACAAAGTTTTATTTATCATAATAGTTAAAATTAGTTCCAATCTGAAGGCTGCCCTGCTGAGTCATTCAGCACTTAAACAACATAGGCCAGTCAAAAGTTTGGTTGTGCAGCACATACACAACATAATGTGTGTGTGTACGTCACGTATATCCAAAACGGCTTCACATTCTACAAGACAACGTTTCCTGTTGCCGATATAGTCTAGAATTTGACATAAATTCAATGATTTGTTCTTCATTTGGTCCTCGCAGTAGTCGCCACCGATAGAAACTGAATCGGCTCAGGCACTGAACAAACACGTGGTTGGCTCATTAGCTGTTTCGGCAGCCATCTTGGCTCAAAAACAGTGCCCTCTGTCGGATTTGGCGCTTGCCAATACATTTCGGGCTTAATGCCCCTCTTCAGTCCTGAGATAGTGACAGTTGAACCAACATGACTCGTAAGTTATACACATAGTTTAAAAGAAAGGGGGGAAAAAGGAGCTAATAGTTCTTTTGGCTCCACACATATACACATGAGGATAGTATAACATGTGCTTTAGGATGTGATATAATTTTGATGAGATGTGCAGAGAACATAGATAAGATAGGAGAGGTTACAAAGTACTTCTTTGTAACCTCTCCTATGCTTGACGTGCTACGTAAGTAAGAACCGGAGCACAGACTCAGCAATTTCTGTCCGTCCTGTGCGACTTGATCCATAGCCATTTTACATGTTGACAGATAGCTGTACTATTAAATTCATTGAAACAATAATATGTATAGTTAAATTTGTGATTTTTAGTTTCAATTTTTCCATCTACTTCCCAATCGACCCCCTAGCCGCATCAACCCCCAATAATGTTACATCAACCCCTGGGAGTCGATATCGACCACTTTGGCAACCCATGATATATAGGGACAAAACACTAGTAATTTGAGATGGAGAACATATATTTTAAATTATATTAATTAAAAATTGCAGCCCAGCATTGTGACGATGTCACAAAAAATAACTGCTCTTTTATATTGCAATAATGCAATATAAAATGTCACAAGCCAACCAATGGTGTTTATTTATAAAATGCTAAATGATTATGGATTAAATCTGACTATATTACTGCTATTACTATTAAAATGCTAAGTAATTTTGCCTAGAGGTAGGTGTTAGGTGCCATTTCTTATTAAATTTAATAATTGTAATTAAATTAATATTTATTAATTAATTTAGAAGGTTCTATAAGAACAGAATTGGCCCAGAGTGGGACTCAAACTCACAACTGTCACACACCATGCAGATATGTTACCAGTTACACTATCCAGACTTCCATCCAATCTTCACTTCCAGAACTATTGATTTAGATATAACCATGATTAGTCATGACCAGTTTTTCTGCTTTTCTTCCAGAATCTTCTAAATCAGTGGTTCCCAACCATTTTTCATTAGCGTACCCCAATGGAATTTCCAACTTCCCAACGAGCAACGCATGTGCAAATCCTCCTGTTTGTAGAGAGTGTCACCATTTTAAATTTTATTTTGACTCAGTTCTTGGTCCCGAGTACCTACAAGTCTGGTTTTTTTATACGTGCATGATTTGGGCACCTAATACTTTGTGCCAAATTGCAACTTTTGACATGTACAGTACTCTAAGCTGGTAACATAGCAGACAGTACGATTTTATAAACAAGACATAGTCTTGTCAATAAAAAATTAATAAAAATACTGAATAAAAAATTTAAAAAATTACAGCTTATAGAGAAAATCTGGAGAAACTAGCTAGGTCTTTTTCCTTGTTAACAATAAAAAATACTTTTTATAAACAAAAAAATACTTTTTTCAAACAACACGTGGGGATATTGTTGAGAGATAATAATAATAATGGTAACACACCCCACCGTCAAAAGTCTGTAGCATAATCACTAATCACACATAATGGTATCCCCACTACCATTGACCGACTGCGCAACATTTATTTATCTGCTGCACTGTACAATCGACAGCATAAGTTTTTATTTCTATTTTTGCATTTTGAAATGTATAATAAAGTTTGTGATTGTTGCAAAGAACACTTTTTCCTAATAATTTTTTAATACTATTAATTTGTGATACGTAACATATTATTTTTTCTGCCATAATAACTAACTTTTTCTGTACCCCCTAAACAACCTATTACATACCATGGGTTGGGAATCGCTGTTCTAAATTAATTAATAAATATTAATTTAATTTTGCAGTAGAATCTCCTTTTAACAGATCACTTGAATCAAAATTATGATATATTACTTGAGATTTTACATGATATTCCACTGTTAGCCAATAATGATTCTGAAGTTATTTTTAGAAAAATTGTCAGTACGTACATACAGAATTGAAAATTGATAGCAACTCTGATATGGAGTCATTCAATTTATTCATCAACTTTTAATTGTTAGAAATATTTTAATTAAAAAAGAAAATATCATCAATTAATAGTTTTAAATTATATTGACAAAAATAATTTAATTGAAAATTTCTAAATGTTTTTATATTATTGAGAATTCTTTTAATCCTTCCTGTGTCCATTGTTAGTGGGAAACAATCATTCTCAAAATTAGATTAAAAATTATTTACGTTCAACAATAGCACACAAAAGTTTGACATAACTAGCTATATTATTGAATGAACAGAACTTCAATAAATATAAATTTCGACTGCATTAGAAATCAATATACATAATGTTTCACTTTTTAATATACAGTGGTGCCTTGTATAACGTACGCCTCGAATAACGGACGCTGCAAACAACGGACTTTCTGTGTTGGCTGTTACGTGACTCAAGCAATGGACTGGCTGTGAACAACGGACTTTCCGTTCAGCAGTTACGTGAGGCAAACAGTGGACTTTCTGCGAACAAGTGCGAATGATATTTTCACTCACTTCACATTTTGCCGTTGCCAATGACAATCTGCTATTTTTATAATATATTAGTGTTATTAGAATATATTATTAGTATATCTGAAGTACAGAGCTCCCGTTGGGATTCAGCTTGCTCCCTTGTTTATTATGTACATCACCTCAGTGCAGGGTATTTACATTTATTCAAGTGTTGTGAAAATCATGGCTTCTAAAAAAATAGAAAGATGATTTCAATTGAAACAATGCAAGAAATCATCAGAAGGAGTGAAAGTTGACAACAACTTCCTTGTCAAATGGGAGAGGTTCAGGAGTTTACCAATGCTCATTATCCAAACAGAGCTAGGCCACCAGGATCAATGATCTCTACAATGACACCCTTGCCCATCATTTCCGACAGGTGTTGAAGAAGAGAGAGAAACAGACCACCTTGGACATGTTTTTCAAGAAGCCAGCAGGCAAAAAACAAAGGATGGAACAAGAGGAGTTGACCCTGCAAGCTCCGGAAGCCTCTCCTGAATCTGACTCAGATTAAAAAAACAATAAAAAGAGACCTGCTGCAATGTGTAAAAAGTGCGTATCTGTATGAATGTGTGAAGAAAGAAAGAATGTGTTCCTCCACCTCCTCCTCACAACATCTGACTACCCAGCATAATTGGTGACTGCTCCATTTTCATTTTTTTAATGGTACAGTATGGTTATTTTATGCTGCGGAACGAATTATATATTTTAACATGTATTTCTATGGGAAAATATGTTTCATATAACGGACTTTTCACTTAACGGACGTGCACCTGGAACGGATTAAGTACGTTATACAAGGCACCACTGTATTCTTTAAAACTGCATTTATTACATATTTGTATTTATATGAAAATAGTTTTCATTTTCTCTGTGTAATAAATAATTGCACATAAAATATAAAAAGCTTTATTTAATCCTATTGTCACATATCTATAAAAAATGTTATTGCCTTTCCTTTGCCCTTACCTTACCAGAAACTGCAAAAAAGAGCAGCACAAACTTGGGTTGTCTCATGCAGCAATTTTTGGCGCACCAGCCTTGGGCCTAGCTGCTGTGTTTTTTTGGATCAGTAGCAGACTTTTTTCTTTGCCTATACTTTAGCCAGCCCACATACACTCTGAACTTATAAAACTCTCTGATCTGACATCTCTGAACTTATAAAACCAACTATTGTATGATTTCCTTACTTGATTTTGGTCATTATGAAAACTTGTTATGGATAGCAGAATTAATATTTTAATTTAACATTAAGTGTTAAATCATTGCCGTTTTAATTTTTAGTAGATTTTGCATATGTACTTCTGGTTTAGTATAATATGTAAATATTAAAGATTAGATTACCATTAAAATCATAAAATTCAAATGTATTTAAAAATGTGTTCTAAATTTAAAATCTTTGTAAGCCTGACGAAAATAACAATATGTTATCAAAAGTACTTATATTATCATTAATTTATTAAATTCTGTAATGCCAAAAGATAATGTATTTTTCTTAGAATAATTACAAGTCAGAGTCAAATGCTCTGAAAAACTTCATTTGATGTATGAAAATAAAACAACAGTAGAGCATCGATTATCTAAATGTCAATCAAAAGAAAGCTTTCCAGTCAGCAAATTTAAATTTCCGCTAGTGCTGTGGCACTGCAATCTTTAGCTATGTCTTGGGCTACTCCAATATTATTTTTGTTGGTGTGTGAGTTTTAGCTGGCAGCAATGTCACGTCCATGAAACTAAGGACGTGCCATGATTTGAACAAATTTCAACATGGGATAGGTTAATATATTTTTTCGTACATAATCGGTTATCCGAAAAAATCGATTTTCTGAACAACCCGAGTCCCCAATTGATTCGGATAATCGATGCTCTACTATATATATTACAGAATTGTAGCAGATTAACCTGGTTTTTAAATACAGCTGTAACTGAAACCATAGCAGGGTTGAGTATATATATTTTTTAACTCAAAGCCATTTAATAACAATTGAAATTAGCATAAAATAATAAAAAATACATTTTGTTTTATAAGAACCCTCATGAGTTATGGTAGCAACCTTTATACAGTGTCAAAAACATTAATTGTTGTGATGTAGCAACTTAGAATGTTTGGTCTGTATTTCTTCAAAAAGAAAGAGGGGCTGTGACAATAAATTCAGCTTGCTACATTCAAAGGCTTCACAACTTAGTTGAACTGAACTTTTGTCAGTGTGATGTTGAATACTAGAATCTGTAGTTTCAACAGGACAAGACAATGTTGTGGCAGAGTTGAAATGAAACATCAGAGATGAAGCAACAGCAATTCCTCTGAAATGTTACAAAAAAGTCATGCACAGTTTTAGGGAAATGATTGTAAGAATGTGTAGACAACAGATGGCCACAATATTCAAAACATGATTATTTATAAATCCTATGTTGAATGCTTTGAGGTTAAATGTGAGTTGATGTTAAATTAATTTAGCATAATTGCATAACTTGCATGTTATTCGAATTTAAAAACCATCAGGTTAATCTGCTGCACCCTGTATATAAACAAGTAATATTCAATGGAAAAATTTGAATTTAAATCTTTATTTTTTTTAATGTGAATTATTCTAAAAATTTTATTAATCCATTTAATACTAACATTTCTACTAGATGCTATAGTGAAGAGTGAAATTCCAGTTGTAATAATGATGACGGAAATATACTTGCTCATCTCATACCTGTGGATAATCAATAATAATTTATTATTTATAAATGAAATTGTTCATACTGTAATAATGTTTAAATAAAATAATTTAATGACAAAATTTTAAATATATGTATACAGTAATACCTCGATTTATACTACCCCGACTTACGCGAACCCGGAGTTACACAATTTTCAAATCTCGTCAATTCGTCTTTTGTTTGAGCGTCATGCAACCCTTGATTACTCACTCCCACCACACTATTGTTCAGCTTACATGTTCGGATGTGTCACACGGAATCGACACATAGCTACAATTTATTTTGTGTTATTTATTTCTGTGTTTGTTGTATCTACAGAGACTTGAGAGACTCTACTATGTCATCCAAATAAAGTAGAACTAATTCTTCTGCATCAAACAAGAAAAGAAAAACTTTATCTTTGGAATGTAAAGTTAACCAAAAATTGAGGTACACTCACTAACTGTAAAGTTAACATTGGGTACATTCATAAAGTCGAACGAGTTAAACAAGAATGACGTCATCGTTATTCCTATTTCGTTAGACTTTTCAAATGATTCGTTACTAACACGTTTAACTCGTTTGACTTTACGAACTTACCCATTATTAAAGACTTCAATACAAAAATGAAAATTTGTGAATTGGCAAAGAAGTGTGATCTAAAGGAATTGATAGTCAGAACAATTATAAAAGGCAAAGAAAAAATTCTCGAAGCTGCGAAAAATGCTCAATCTTTAAATTCAAGCATCATTCGTAAACGTCACGGTATTATCACTGAGATGGAAACAATGTTAAAATTATGGTGTGATAATCAAGTAAATGTGAAAAATTGTAAAATAATATAGGCCTAATTTGTTATAGATATGTATTATCTAAGATTTTATTAAACATTTTTTCTTAAATTATTGTTTTCTTTAGTCTTCGGCCCCAATTAAAAATTATTTGTATGTATTTATATGCGAAATTATACCCCG
>NW_019386729.1:6285-17109 GCF_000671375.1 Centruroides sculpturatus | reverse complement strand
GATTTTTACGCTAATATCGTCTGTACAGTATGTAAATTAGGTACCATAAGTCTAATACAGCACTGTAATTTTATACATTTCTTGTGAAAGAAACATTTCTTATTCAATGGCCATAAAAATTATTTATATTAATGATGTCTCCAAAGTTCAACGAAGTTTTCGCAGAAAAATAACTTATAAGAAATCAGCCGCGGTTTGCTGCGCTGCTCCGCGACAAAAACAAGCTTGAGCAATGGCGATGTCAAATGGTGCACACTCGGTAAGTAATCCTACAATTTTTTGTTTATAGCATAGTTGATACAGATTATTCCCCAAAAAAAAAATATACATATTTTGGAAATGTTGAGTCGAATTAGTCTAGAATCGATTAATTTTATGGAATAAAACCTTTCAAACAGCCATAGTCCGTAAACTTCACACGTGTCGGGCTGTGATTGGCAAGGACTCGTAAGAAATCAATTCATAAAGAACGGAACGTACAGTCGACCCCGCTATAATTATGGTCCCAATAATTACGATTCCTATAAAACTGCAAAAAAATTGTGACAGTATCCATAAAAAACCCCCTATAATTACGTTAAACGTCATCGGGCAGCCAAACTACTTTCCGCCGTCCATAGCGCCACGCTACGGAGAGATTTCTATCGTCTGGACGGTATTATATAAATTATATATAAATTAGGTACTGTACATATAATTATATATTAATTATATATAAATTAGGTACTGTATATATAATTATATATTAACTTATTGTAACTTTGTTATAATTAAATATATAATTTCCGCCGTCTAGCGTGGCGCCACGCTACGGAGATTTTTACGCTAACTATCGTCTGTCAGTATGTAAATTAGGTACCGTAAGTCTAATACAGTACTGTAATTTTATACATTTCTTGTGAAAGAAACATTTCTTATTCAACGGCGATTAAAATTATTTATATTAATGATGTCTCCGAAGTTCAACGAAGTTTTCGCAGAAAAATAAGTTATCAGAAATCGGCCGTGGTTTGGTGTGCTGCTTCGCGACGAAAACAAGCTTTAGCAATGGGGTTGTCGAATGGTGCATACTCGGTAAGTAATCCTACAATTTTTTGTTTATAGCGTAGTTTATACGGATTATTTCCAAAAAATATATACGTATTTTGGAAATGTTGAGCCGGATTAGTCTAGAATCGATTAATTTTATGAAAGAAAACCTTTCAATCAGCCGTAGTCCGTAAACTTCACACGTGTCGGGCTGTGATTGCAACGACTCGTAAGAAATCGAATTCCTAAAAAATGGAACGTATCTATGATCTTATAGGGGGGTTTACTGTACATACATATATATATATATATGTTATATTATATATAAAATTAAAAACAAGCAGAATTTTTTTGTAATTCTACTTGATTTTAAATAATACTCTATTTTTGCTTATTTTTTAGTTTTGAAATGAGTGGAAAAATGAGAATTAGTTCAATAAAAATTCTTATTAGCCCAATAAAAGAATCTAAATGTTCATTTAATATTCAATTAAAATTTATTTTCAAATGAAAAATTTTAATAAAATATTTTAAAAATTTTTACAGTTCAATTATATTTGAATTAGATCTTCAAATGATATTTTTATTCAACATTTGTATACTTTCGTTTAATTATGAATTATGGAGTAACACACACACACACACACACACACACACACAAATAAAAAATATATGAGTATTATATATGAGTACAAAAAATTAATAAACTTTTTTATAATTCTGAAATCAAGCTAATTATTTACAACATTAACATTTTCACTGTTGATTGATGTGATTTTGCATCATGTTACATACCAAATAAGCTGATGATGCAATTTCACATCATTCAGACCCTAGAAGTTTTTGACAAAATTGCACAGACATTATTTTTCAATGTCATTTATTTCTACTTGGAAGTGTAAGAAACATTGTAGAGATTATATTTTATTGCTTGGTTTTATACTTTCCCAGGACAAGAATTGTAATGGTTTTTTATCATTTTGTCATATAGTAGGTGCAAGTGCCGTGGCGTAGTGTAGTGGGGGCGGCCCGTCCCGGGTGGCACATTTTAGGGGGCGGCAAAATTTCACAATAAATAATAATAATATCTTGTAAAAATTTGAACCATTTTACTTGATACTTTCCTCGCACCTACGATTTGGACCGATTAAAATAAGCACGGAATAGTGTTACCATGTGGATAGTCCGGGAACCGACTCACTGTTCGGGTGAACTGTTAAATTTTTCCGGCAATATCATGCACAACCTGTCAACCTTTTTGTGTTTTTTTTTTATTTGCTTGTACGATTTGTATTCATACACATCTCCAATATCCAATAGAGCTATGTCATCTAGGATACTTACGTTACTCCTACCCAAGTCTCCCTAGTCCCTAAGTGTAAATAATTTAGAACCGGCATGCAGTGCACATTATTCTTTGCATTGCAAAATGACCTGCGTCAGGAACTTCTGTTCGAACAAACCTCACCTGCCCTCTGGGTCAGTGATTTTAAAAAGGTGGCAACACTAGCATGGAATTTTTCATTACTTATTCTGTGACAAAACAGAATTTTAGTCTTTTAAATTGAGATACCTAAATAAAGGGACAGCGAAATTTTCCTTGCCCTGGGCGGCTGACACCCATGCTACGCCACTGTGCAAGTGATTCATTTTTGCATCATCACATATATTCCATAAATATTGCTCAAAATAAAAAAATTTTTTATTCGTAATCTGTGTATAAAAGTAACATACTTTATAAAAAAAAATAATAATAAATCAGCATATTTGGTGTAAATTTTTGTTTCAATCCCAGCAACAAAAGTGTGAGGATCCAAATCCAGACTTTCAGTATGTTTATATCATTATCTCATAACATCACATCGTAACTATAATCTCGTCAAATAACTGTCAACTTTCGCGCCTGGGAGCAAAACCTCTGTTAAGTTCTCAGGCCTGACAATGATGCTTTCTCATCACCTCTCTACCTAATATCTCAATTTCAACAGTTCAAAATATAGAACAAGACAACACAGTGGTGGAGTCATCACCAGTTCCTCGATCGAACCAATCAATCATAACCAATGTATTTAAATCTAGGATATTTAAACTTGATATATTGTATGTTCTGTATGGCCTATCGTTACCAATTAAATGATTGTTACGTTAACCCGTCTCTGCGTAAGTCACTTCTGGTGCGCTGTCTCTCCCTCCATCCCGAATCTGATTGCTCTGTTACACGACTGCTTGTGTGAGTCAGTTAGCATGGCTTCCGTGCCAACCGAGACGTGGTGGTGTCATCCTGACGACGCATCAAAGAGATACCAACCCTTTGGTCACAAAAGTGTTAAATTGTAGATAGTTGTATCTAACTTAATAAATCTTTACAATCAATTTTCTGGAACTAAAGTTATTTGTTAAATAAGGTTTGCCTGTATAATACTAATAATGAAATAATAATAATCAATAATTATTATATTTCTTTCTACTTTGAAAAACCACCAATATTTATATGTATACATAATGTGCACCAACATCCATATATAATGTACTGTACCTGTATAGTGTTTAAAACAGTGGGTGATACAGCCTTGGCTACCTATGCATCAGATGCAAATGCAGAGGTTTACTTCGATAAAGCTCACCTTCTTCATCAAACTGCATCTGAAATTATCCGTCTGAACCATCATTACCATCGCATCTGAAATACCTGGAGATTCTTGAGATATACAGGGTTATTTCTAGAGAAACAGATAGAGAAACTCTTCCAATCTCAGCACTAGGGTAAAATCTACACTACACTATCCGGAACCTGTAATCGGTGCGTGATGCATATATATTGTATACTGCTGTTGACAAATGTTTTTGAACAATCTCTTTGCTCTTCTTCAGGTCAACTGGAATTCCCTAAACGGAGTGTATTTATTTGTTGGGATCAGGTGTCATTTCGACAAAGTGGGTCCTTTCTGACATGCCCAGTCGTGTGATGGAGGGGGAAGTTGCGGGTTGTCATCCAACAGTGATTGCCAGGCCAGAGATAGAGTCAGCTTCTCCTTTCGGTTAACGCACGTGGTTATCCGGAAGGAGGAGCTGACTCTATTTCTGGCCTGGCAATCACTGTTGGATGCCAACCCGCAACTTCCCCCTCCACCACACGACTGGGCATGTCAGAAAGGACCCACTTTGTCGAAATGACACCTGATTCCAACAAATAAATACACTCTGTCCAGGGAATTCCAGTTGATCTGAAGAAGAGTAGAGATTGTTCGAAAACATTCATCAACAGCGGTATATAATATATACGCATCACGCATCAGTTACAGGTTCCGGATAATGTAGTGTAGAGAAACATATATCAACAGCAGACACTGCTCCTATGTCACATGCCTGGAGAGCAGTATTTGAGCATATTTAGCAACCATATGATGTTTTGTCTTATTATATTTATTATGTTTTTGTCTTATCATTATATATCAGCACTCCAGTCAGTGGTATAGCTACATATTCAACATCCTTCCACAGCTAATTTTGATGACATTCAATGCTGTGGGCAGGATTTTAACATGTTCCTGAGACTTGCCAGATGTATACTTGTCGATTATTAGTTTCTAGGCTGTAATGGGATCTTGTCAGTAAAGAGTACAGTGGTGCATTGTTGTGGGGTCTATGCAAGGCACTCAGTACACCATATTCTGTGGATCAGCATGTGCCATGCAGTTAAAGGAATGCATACTGCAGGCCGTCTTGCATTTAGGCCAATGTCCTGTAGTCACCTGTAAATCATTTGCTTAGATAAAATGATACCTGATGCTGCTGAAAGATCTGAAAGCAGTTCACTTGCTGTGCTGGTGGAGTGGCATTAGACATTTATGGCCACATATCAGTCATGACATGTAGTTGTGATATGTGGGTGAACTTCACTGTATTGCCTTCAAACATCTGGAACCATCACCAAAGCCTAACATAACACATTCAGTTCTTGTGACATTTGTCTCAGAGTTTGACTAGACTCTAATCTCCCAATAATCCTGCCATGCATAATGACATCAGCATGTCTTTTTTAAGCCATAGTTACTGCCTACAAATAGTATTTTGCAGTTTTAAGGAGATAACAATGTTTGCACATTCAACTCAATAATGAGCTCTTACAATTCCAATTGCCTCAACTAAAAATGCTTTTACATCAAGTCCATTATCATTAAATTTAAAGACACCTACATCACTCCCTTCAGGGCCCTTAGTCTCGAGTTTCTCGTGTTACAACTCCCAACGTGTTGAAGGTGTCACGTGGTACCATCTTACCCTCTGATGTCAAATCGGTAGTCTCCAGTTATAACTCACATGCTTTCCCATCTCACCATGCGAGTTGCTACTCACGTTGAGTCGAGCATGTGAGATCGCTACACGAAAGTGAAAATGGCTGACAAATACGCTATTCTGATGGCAATCGAAGCGTTAGAAAGAGCCGAAAGAGTNACCCCAGGTCGTAGGCTTCCACCGGCTAAACCGGGTGAGGTTGGTGCTCTGTAAAGTGCGTGCGCGAATCTGGCTTTTTGGAATCTGACAATACAGAGATTCCACTCCGCCACTAATATTCGAATATGCAATAGCAATCTTATTTTTTCACGTGTAGTATAGAAATTTGTAATAAGATACATAATGCGGTTATAATAAAATATTGTGCAATTGTTTTCGTATAATTAAAATTAATACTTATTTATTTTTTAGAGAATACGAGGGAAGTGGCGCTTCCACCGCTTCTAATGACGGCACGCCACTGCAGTACACGCTTACAGGACATACGCAACGACATTCTGAATAACATTTATCAGTGAAGTATTAAGCATAGGCAACCCATTAATACAGACAAATGCGAAAGCATGATAGTTGGTAGGAACGCGCCACTCGTCAACAAGCTTACCCTTCGAATAGGTGCTCACAGAATAAAGCAAACAACAGAAATTAAATATTTAGACGTTATTCTTGACGAGAGACTTAACTTCACACCCTATATCAAATACATCACGGAAAAAGCTAAAAAGACGGCCAACGCCCTCATTATTATTGTTAGGAACACACGGGGTCTTGCTCCTAAAGTTACTAAGTTTATTTACAGGGGTGCAATTTAGCCAGCATTCCTGTATGCCCTGACGTTCACTTCAAAAATCCAGGTGATCATCCGATGTTCAGGATTTACACTGACAGTTCCAAGATGGGTGACGCTTTTGTAGTTTACTCCGACTCAGGCCGCGAGCTTCACAACGCTTGCTTACGTCTAGATACACACTGCAGGTGGAAACTGTAGCTACTTATATGAGCTTTAATTCACATTAGGCGTAGGAAGTACAAAAGACACTACTTACACTATCGCATTTATTCTGACAGTAGGGTAGCTTTACACAGGATTGCGAAGTCTGATAGTCGCTTAAAACTCGTCCATCTCATACACCACATCCTCAAACACTTAAACAACAGCATTAGAATAGATTTCCAATAGGTCCCGAGTCATGAGGGGGTTCTCGGCAACGAGACCGCTGACCGTCTTGCCAAACAAGCTGCAAAGTCTTCAGTCACTAGTTCTTTCAGTTACATCAGCATCATGTCAAGAAGCAAATCTTCATTCTCTGGCAAGATAGCTGGGACCGTGACACCACTGGTAGGCTCACCTACACTTTCTTTACCAAGGTTGACACTACTGCGATTCTTCGCCATTTTTACCCTAGTTACACCCTCACTCAGTTACTTACAGGGCACGGCAACTTTAAGCAATACTTGCATAGATTTAACCTTGGGGACAATCCACAATGAGATTATGGTATTCAGGAGGACCAAACACCGCTTCACTTAGTTTTTCGCTGCAATAGGTACAATAGCATTAGGGGTAGTTTAATGAGAGTTGCTATTCTTGAAGGGTACAAGTGGCCTCGCAACCCGCACCAACTCATTCACACGCGTACAATGTTCCATCATATATTCGTATTCCTTAGTGGGGATCTTGAGAGCACTCACACCGTTGAGACGGATGGCAATTAGCTTTCCTTTGCTTTGTTTCAACTATCGGTATATAGCTGCCTTTCAACTTTGTACTTTAATTCTTATTTTCCGTCTTCTTTTCAGTCTAAATTCAGTTAAAGTTAGACCTAGTTGTAAGTTAGATTAAGGACTCTTAGCTTGGTTTCCGGTTAGGTTATGATAGATTAGGTTAAATTAGATTAGGGTTGTTAGGTTCGTCCTAGGTTATGGTAGGTTAGTGAGTACGTTAATGTTTAAAAAATAAATAAATAAAATAATAAAAAAATTGGGGTCTTGCTCGTTTGTTTTCTGTCGGTCCATTCGTCTTGTCTAATTTGTCGTTGTGCTTGTTTGTTTTCACACTGCATGTCTATGGCTGTTAATAGTATTGAGATTGGCGCTCGTGTTCAGTTTTATTAGTACTGTATTAAGTAGATATAAGTCTTCCTACTAACAGCCACATGGCACTAACTTCTACACTCAGGGCCCTTAGTCTCGAGTTTTTCGTGTTACAACTCCCAACGTGTTGAAGGTGTCACGTGGTACCATCTCACACTCTGACGTCAAATCGGTAGTCTCCAGTTATAACTCACGTGCTTTCCCATCTCACCATGCGAGTTGCTATTCACGTTGAGTCGAGCATGTGAGATCGTTACACGAAAGTGAAAATGGCTGACAAATACGCTATTCTGATGACAATCGAAGCGTTAGAAAGAGTCGAAAGAGTTGTTTAAGAAGTCAACGAATTTTTCGAACACGAGTAGATGCCATTTCTTTTTATGTCAAGTCATCACTAATAAAAAATTTTAATTTATAATTGATAAAATTATATAGCAAATTTTTCCAAAAATAAAAAGTATCTTATTCATCGACAAAAAGAATTATAATGATAGTAAATTATATGTGTAAATTATTAAGAGCATAGACACTATATTAAGATTATTTATTAATCATTAGTGTTAAGTTCTGATTAATAAATAATCTTAATAAACAAAACAATTTAATACGAGATCAAGGAAGAAAACTATATGAAAAAAGGATTAAATTAAAATACTTTTTCCATTACACGGCGGATTTTTTAGCTCCAATACATAATTAGAACTAATTCTCTCCACAAATCAAATTGTCTTTTTCTTGTAAATTCGTTGTCGAATTTTATATTGTTCGTTTTCTTATTATTTTCTATATATGTTACTAATACTTCTTTTTGTTCTTCGTTTCTTTTTTAAAATAAAATATTGGAGGTTTCCATTTTGCCATAGGACAAAACTTTTAACTATAACACGTGTAAACTAATTCACGTTGATTTGTTTACAACTTGTTACAGTAAAGTTGATTGGTCGAATCAGTATAGTCGCAAACCCAGATGCATTGTAAATAATCCCATCATGCTTAACGATACACGTAAACAAGTGAATATGACCTACTTCCGCTCGCCTTTCGAGCTCGCTCGATGGGTCTAACTCGAGACTACCGATTATGTGAGTCACAGTAACACGAGTGAGTTCGATGACGTCAATTCGAGTACAACACGAAAAACTCGAGACTAAGGGCCCTGCAGGACATACGTGGAGGCACTCAATTATTGGTGTTCGCTACACTCGGGTTTTTCTTTTATATTCTTTGGGGACTACGGTCTTACAGCCTAAAAACTGCACGCCAACATCAAACGTAGAGGGTACAGTAGCCATGTTTATGCCGTTCAGAGGGATCCTACCTTTCTCTACTGTCGATCTCCCCTCCCTCCTTCTTTCCGCCGTTTCCCTTACCCTCTTTTCCGCCTGCTAAATACCTTGTTTACCGCCGATGTCTTTCATGTATGTATATGTTTTTAAGAATATTTTTCTTATTTGTTATCGCGTAGTTTTCGAAAACGATGAAATTAAACCGTACTCGCAACTATTTCAATCACGTCGAAGTATGCCGCTAGCTTAATACCTTGTCGTTCATCGACGAATATTGAAGAGGAGACGATGACAGAACACCGTATCCCCGTAGCTATTAAATTCAAAGTGAAATATTTACAGTCGGTCTGGACACCAGTGAAACGAAATTGGCATACAGCGTACACAGACAACCAACACTGTGGTTAAAGGTATCTTAATTCGCTATTAGACCCCGTAGAAGATCTCTTACAGGAATACTAATTAAAATGTAAAACAAGAAATGAATTGTAAATAAAATAGAAACGTGTGTTTCCATAACTTAACACAGTAACAGACAAATGTACGATGCCCAATTGCCAATTTATTCTTTAGTAAAATTAAGCATCACTTACGTCGATTCGAATTTTCACCCATTCTTACAATCATATAAGTTGACATTATTGTTACTGCTACTGATTTCGTCTGGAAGTATGTAAGATTATCTGCTCGATGTATACAGTAATAATGCATTGGGCTAGGTTCCTTCTAATAAAATTCGTGCGCTGATATGAGCATTGCTGTTTCTTAGAATCTCTATCGGATCCACTCGACATTTGCCTTTAAAACACAGTTTATCAACATTTTCTTCTGTTCTATTGTTTGTATAGGCCACCAATTATACAATATTTAGTAAATACAATGAAATTAAGTAATTCGAATTCATAAAATAATATTTTTTTGTATTCATTTTATATTCGTAAATAGGATATTTACATTCGTATGCTATTTATTTAAAACGTCGAGCAGCCTGGAAAGACATAGAAGAAACAATAGTTTTCATGAAAGAATGCGTAAACTTTGAAAAACTTCATCAATGAAGAAACACTCACCGATAAGCGTTGGGTTCAAATTTCCAATCCCCTGTCTCTCACCCCATTGCGGGCCTGGCCGAGCCCACAACGGGGTCCCTAAATAAGAGGTTCTCTTAGTGCCTGCAGAGCGAAGAGTTAAAAGTAAACCATTTTCTTGACACTTTTCAGACTTTTATAGTATGATTTAAGTTATTATTTACAGTACTGCATACAATTAAATAATTACTTATTGTGATTTTGTAACAATGCCAGGCTGCAATTTTTAATAATCTTACTCTCATTTCACAATAAGCTTTCCATATCTGTTCCACACTAGAAATCTGGCTCAATCTTTACCTATGTGCACCGTCATGGGTCCGCAATATGCGGCCATGACGGTGCACATAGGTAAAGATTAACCGAAATCTGTATATAGTTAATGTATATAACACTTTGATTTACTAAAATAATTTAAAATTCCCAATAGATTCTGTTAATAAATAAATACCCAAAAGAATATCAATGTTATACCAACGATATAATTAATTACCTTGGCTTCCGGACATTTTTTTATTTCAAGAAAATATAAAATCTGCTTCTCACCTGTCTAAACACCGCGAAGCACACAGACATAAAAAATGAAGCGACCTCTAAGTAATTTATATATTTTATTTTAAAAAAGTATACATATAAAATTAAATTTTAAATGGTAATGTTTAAAATATATTTTTAATATTTTATTATAAATGTTAAAAATTGATATGTAATTAATATTACCTGATATAAATATATCTTTCATTTTTGTGGTTTCATCTTAACCATCATAAATTATGAACATTTGGATCAGAGTCATGCAAATGAGGGTGCGCTGGATCCGCCAAATAGAACCCCAAAACGAAATAAAAATTGAAAAAGTAAACAAAATAAAAGTAAAATGATTGTAAAATGATCAAGGATTTTCCAGGAATAAACTTTAAAAAAATAACTTTTACAGTATATTTTTAATTATAATAAATAAAATTGCGTGTGGCGCCATCTGTTACGAGATGTTGTTATTAAAAAAAACTTTTTTCATAACAACATCTCGT
>NW_019386729.1:0-5607 GCF_000671375.1 Centruroides sculpturatus | reverse complement strand
AGTTTTTATAACAAAATCTCATAACATATGGCGCCATACACAATTTTATTTATTATAATTAAAAATATATTTTTTATTATTATAAAATGGCAAGACGTAATTTTGAGGGTATTTTTTAAAACTCTTTGTCCTGCGGGCACTAAGAGAGCCTCTTTTAGCACGGGTTCGGCCAGGCTCACAATGGGGAGGCCGAGTGTTGAGGGACGGGGGTCCGTCTAATTTTGAGGGTAGTGATGAGTTCATAAAATTGAGTAAAAAAGAGCAATTGCCCTTTTGTGCCAGGGTTCCCATTAACAGGGAGCCACAAATCGATATTTTATAAGAAAATATTTTCCCCAAAGAAAAGTGTCCAAGTCAACACTGTAAATGGGGCCTTCTAATTCAAATTCACCTAGGCCCAATGAAGCGTTTTTAGCATGTAAATAGCATCCAGTTTCCCATAGAGGGTCCTCCACACTCGGCATATTTCCCACCAGCTTCGTGGCCGTATACAAACAACACAGATCAGGCTACGATTTAATTTCTCATTCAAGCTGTATCGAGATTGAAAATCCCCGCGAAATTTTCGCGCGGTGGTCCAAAACAGGATATGTTGTGTTTCATCTTTTACCTTCCGGCCGTTCCATTGTGGGCTTAATCTAATCCATTACGGCCTTGAAAGGAAGTGCCCACAGAGCGAAAAGAGTACAAAGAAAACGCTCATTTATAGTATTTAACCGTCATTTTCTTCGGTTCGCTGCTAGATTGATATAATTCCGCTGATTAAAAACATTTACAAGAACAATTAATTTTCTTGTTACACCTGTTTGAATAGCGAAGCCTTCTGGAGTCTCTGTTGTAGTATGCGAGAAAACAATACTGTACAGTCGATCCCCTATAACACTGTTAATAATTCCGTTTTATACGAATTCCATGTTATACGAGTCACTTAGATTTTACAAATACGTGAGCTGTTTACAGCCCGGCACACGTATTTGTAAGATCTAAGTGACTCGTACAGCATGGAATTCATATAAAACGGAATAATCAACAGTGTTATAGGGGGTCGACTGTATATCACTTCGTATTCTTCTGTCGTTGTTGTTGTTAATGTTCATTCGTGCGTACATTAATATGCTTACCGGCTATCACAGATTACACGTTCGCGTAACCTGTGTTCACTGTAGTGAAGATTGCCCATTATAAACAATGGTCGTTGTGTCTACAACTCAGTTCATTCGCTACTCTCGCCTTTAAGCTGCTCAATTAAATGAAGATCGTCATAGGTTATTTTTTATATCTTTGCACAATTCTACTAATGAAACAATAGATTAAAACACGCGAAGAATTATATGTATTAAATAACTTAACCTACTTTTCATAACTTATGTAATTTCCTTTTTTTTTCTTTTATCCTTAGATAAGTATCGCATTCTACTAATTTTATATATAGTTACTTTATTGTATTTTCGTACCCGTTTCGAGATTTAAACGGAAAATCTTATATTTAGGACGTTTGACAAGCTTTTTTCTATTTTCTAAACAAAATTTAATCGTATTTTTTATCATTTTTACATCATCGACGATAACATTTGCTTGGGGGATAAATTAGTATTGCTTTTAGGAATTCGTATTTCGCGAATTCAATCTAAATAGAGCAAACAGAATACATTTTGAAAAATATTTCATCCCCATTGCATAATTTTCCTAAATATAGAATTTAAACGATAAATCAAACCATCAAAATCATCAAGAAGTAGCGGTTGAGTGGGTAATTCAGATGAAATTCATTAATAGAAGCGTTTAAAAAGTCATCAACATTTAAAACTTTTCTATATTTACTTTGGTATTAGGCACTTGTATTCGCTTAAATCATCTTTTTTTGAAGGGTTCATCCTACAGTTCATTCGATATATCTCTTCTCATCAACATGCCCTACTTTTGGTACTCTAGTCATTCCTACAACAGCACTCAGTTGTCCTACCTCCTACACTTATACAGTCGACCCCCTATAACACTGTTGATTTTTCCGTTTTATATGAATTCCATGTTGTACGAGTCACTTAGATTTTACAAATACGTGTACTGGACTGTGAACAGCTCACGTATTTGTAAAATCTAAGTGACTCGTACAACACGGAATTCATATAAAACAGAAAAATCAACAGTATTATAGGGGGGTCGTACTTTTAGATTTAGGGCCTTAAATGATCAAAAATATATGTAATCTATACAATCATTTGAATTTACCTCTACTAAACTATGCTTAAGAAAGTATGGACCGTTGAATGTGTCACTCGCACGATCTCTATTCTGTTCACTGCTTGTTCTGCTTGTATTAAATCTGTTACGCGCCAACGATTAACTATACTTAAGTTATCATATTCAATTATATCAATTAATTTAATTTCATTAAAAACAATTTTATACAAAAAAAAACATATTATAATTTTTCTGGATACCAAATTCCATGTTTTATATGAGTGTCCGGAGGTAACAATGGCTGACTGTATTTGTGTTTTTCTTCCCTGTTAGCCTCATCCTCTTTAATTCCTATTAAATGTTCTTCTGGAGATGGATCCGGAGTTGTGGAAGTAACACCAAAGATGGGTTGATGATACTTACGAGTACGATCGTAATTAGGATCGTCTCTGTAAGTTGGTAATTCTTCAGTAACCTTGGCACCGTATGTACCATCGACACTCTTAGGAATGATCGCAGGTCTCATCTTTAATCTGTGAAATTTTTCTAATTTTGGCGGAACTTGAGGTAACTTTTCATCTACGTATTTAACTACAGAAACGGGTATTTTATCCAGTATAGATTGTATCGTAGTTGGTTCATCATCCACGTACTTAACTTGCGAAACAAGCAACTCGTCTACTTGTGGCCGTGTAAAAGATGGATCGTCGTCTACGTATCTTACTTCAGATATGGGCATTCTAGTGATGGGAGTTGTTTTCTCATTACCTTTTCGAGATTTGGAGTTCACATAACGTAAACTTTTACCCGTTACACCATACAGGGTTAAGAACGGAATTGGTAAAACACGATCGTTTAATCTTGGAATGTTTTTATACTTTGCAAACGCCTCCGATTTTCGTTCCGCTACACTTTTTTCCGGATTATTCTTAGTCCTGTTGGATTTATAAACTTTTGGGTAAATGTCGGTAACACTATGATATAAATCTCGATTTTGATGAGGTATTTGAATATCTTTTTCAGATTTATCACGAATAATATCCTTAGGTAGATGAGAAATCACTTCATCATCTTGTTTCAATTTTGATTTATGTGTATTATAACTAGAGCTATTGTTAGCTTCTTGTAACCTTGAAGGGACTCGCAACCTTACAATCTTTCCCTTCATCCTTCTTCTATTATTCAAATAGTTTTGATGCTTCTCGGATCGTAAGAAATTATTTTTATTCGTAGTGTCTCTATTGAAAATTGGATTACGTGTACCCGTTGATCTGTAATCGGTGCTGTTTCTTTTATCTAATTTTATTTCTGTAACGTTCTGTTGATCTCCTATTCGACGTGGAGTGATGAGGGACGTAAAATTTTTCGCATTGGCATACTTTCGGCAACAAGTTTTACATTTTGTATTTTTATTTTCGGACAATTCGCCTTCTCTCTTTTGAGTTATCAAGTAGTTACCACTAGAAGAACCTTGCAAGTATTCCGATTTCGGATGATTCTCTTGATTCTGTACGTAACCGGCATCGTGGTGATGCTCGATGTCTTGATGATGACCCACTTTCTTATCGGAAGCAACGTCGTGTGCATCGTGATGTTGCAACACTTTCTTGAAATCTCTATGCCTTTCTCCCCCTTCGCTACCATGGCGACCTTTATCTAATAGAGATGCTTGATGACCTTTATTGTGTTTACCGAATCCGGTATCGTGATGGGCGTCTAAAATATTTAACAACATTGAAAATTTACTTCTAGTTTAAAATATAAATAATGATATTCTTACCTTTTAGAAAGTATTCGCGTTCTGTAGTAATTTTATAACCTCTCTCCCTGTAACCTTCTTTGGTACGACCTTTATCTTTGTTGTAGTAACTTCTATCTTCGTTATTTTCAGACGAATGATGTTTGCCGTGAGAATCGCTATGTTTGGACGATTCTTGATTGCTATGGTGAGTTCTAGCCCCATTTTCTCCAGCAACTACATGCTCTTTCTTTTGATGAGGTGCTGGATGACCGTAATGATTTACGTGGCCTCTTAAGTCCGAATAATGTGGTTCGACAATCTGTGCCCCATCGACGTGTTTATGCCTCGAGTGACTATCGTGATCACTATGTGTTTTTTGATGTTGTTGGCTCGAATGCTTATCCTGGACTTTACTTTCGGTGTGTCCATTGACATTTTCGTGACCACCTTTAGCTTTATCGTGTTCTGTATCCAAAAAGTGTTCTAAGGAATAAAATTTACGTAAACAATCAATGAAATGAATATTTTATTCTTATAATATTTTAATGTGCCGTACCCTTTTCGAAAAATTCAATTTGAGTCCTCTCTCTAACTCCAGTCTGGCTGATCCCTCCTTTGTCGTGGCCGTATTCTCCACGATTGTGAGAATTTTTATTTTCTTGGTGATGATGGTGGCCATATTTGCTACCGTGATTTTCGGCATCGTGTTTTAGAATCTTTGTCTTTCCCTCACTCAAACCTCTATCGTGATGATGAGTTTTCAGTAGAGATTCTTCAAATTTCTTACCGTGATCTCCAACTTTCTTAACTACACGAGGTTCGGAGCTACAAAATTTACAGTTTCGTGAGAACGAAAACGTAACAAAATAAAACAAAGAACATAAAAGTGAAATTACTTCGCTACGTAGTTCGGTGGAACAGGAACAACCGAATGGTGAGAATCGCTATTTGATGAGGATAAGTCTCCATTATTCGTATCATTGACGGGTTCTTCCGAGTCGAAAAATTCTTTAAAAACTAATGGTTTCTCTTCTGAAAGTTTTCGAATAACATTAACTTTGTTATTAACAATTATATTCAAACTAATCGGTAAAAACTCTGGGGCAGCACGACATTTTCAGTAGTTTCCAAGTCATTAACGTTGGCCGGATGGCCGAGAGGTTAAAGTGTCGGTGTGCTTTCTAAGGGACCCGAGATCGAGTCCGGACTTTAAAATTCCTCCAATAAATTCCTAAAAATATTATTATTAAAGGATTCTGCAAAAGTAAGATTTAGTGAAAAGAGTTCTATACGTTAGAACTATAATATATAACATATGTGCCCAAATTGGCACGTAGTGTATCGTGCTATTTCGGTTTATCACCTCGATGATCATCCTTTTAACAAGTTTCTAAGCTTCTTCTATTCTAATTAATTAAAGCACATTCATTTTATTTCTATAAATACAGTAAATCCACCCTATAACACTATAGATAATTCCGTGTTGTACGAGTCACTTAGATTTTACAAATGTATGTGCCGGGCTGTGAACGGCTCACGTATTTGTAAAATCTAAGTAACTCGTACAACACGGAATTCCTATAACACGGAATTATCTACAGTGTTATAGGGGGTGTCTACTGTATCGCAATTCGAAGTCAAACTTCGGCACATACAAACATTTTTAAAGGTACACGTATATTGAC
>NW_019386728.1:46069-50933 GCF_000671375.1 Centruroides sculpturatus | reverse complement strand
ATATTATCCTGCTTCCTACATTTCTGTATATGCAAGAACACATTATTAAGTTATATTTCTATCGATATAATGAACTACCAAAAATACATTTTGTTGGAAAGTTGGATTATTATACTACAAATGTTACATACCTCCATTTTACTGTATCTACAGATGCGTTGAGATTCAGCTCCTCCTTGAGCATGGACGTGGTGGAGAAAGGCCTGGCCTCACTGCTGGCCTTTAAACGAGCGTCCTCCTCAGCCGCCCCTTTGCCTTTCCCAGTGACACAGAACCCATGTCCTCGTGCAGTTTCAGGATATGTGACGATTGATTGGTTCAAGTTTTTTGGTGCAAGGGCCATGCTGTGCAATGGCAAAAGGTAAAATAAGGTGTGTTTCAAATTTATACGGACACAAAAAAAATTAAAGCAAAACCCAAATTTGTTGCATTAAGTGACAAATGTTTTATTAAAAATAACATGGNTTATTGCAATTTAAATACTCAGTAAAAAATGTACGCTACTTGTAATTTGTTAGATTTCGTACAATACGAATTATTCTTTATAGAAAATAAATGAAAACTAGTTTCGCACTGTTTAAAATGTATTATATTGTCGAAAATTTCTGAAAATTTGCAGGGTGGTTTGTTTATTAGGGGAAGTGTTGCTATTAAATTTTGGCTGTTTAAGGTCGAAGGGTTGGGGAGATAGATAGCGGTCATATCACGAGTAAAGTCATAGACTTAACGATGATTTTACTCGTTATTATCATTTACAGTTTTTTAAAATAAAATTCGTCCCTCAAAATTATGCGTTTTGCCACTTTATAATAAATAAAAATATAAAAGTTATTTTAATAATATGTCGGAACAGATGCTCCATACACAGTTATGCTGCCGGGAAAGTTAAGCAACTCGTTGCTGGATTTTTTTATAGTTACTTTTTAGAATGGAGTAATTATTTTCATTTAATAATATAACAACAAAATACAATGTATAAAGAGAATATATTTATTATATTACAGTAGAGCCTCGATTATCCGACTGTCGATTAACCGACACCTTGGTTAACTGACTGTCCTAGTTGGCAAATTTCAAATGTCCGCTAGTGATGTGGCGCTACAATATTTGGCTATGTCTTGGCTACTTTGATATTATTTCTACGTCTTTTAGCTGGCAACACTGGATCGACCATGAAAGGGAGCCGGTATGTAAACGAGGCTTAATTTTCTAATTTTTAAAGATATAATAGCGACGATTATTATTTTAAAAAAATTTTTGTTAGGCTTAACATCGATGAAAATTCAACGCGAAGTAGGTTAATGGCGATATACTAATATACTAATTACATGGGATATAATAATATACTACACTAATAATGGATTTTTTCATACTTTTCGGTTATCCGACTTTTCAATTATCCGANCCGTTGTTACTTTCCAAAATTGTGTTATACGCGATGTTGAAGAATATGCCGAATACTTATTTTTTAATAAACACATTAAAAATTATTTTCATTGTTCACTTGTCTATTCAATATTATTTGTATATCAACTCTTCTTACCGGTAATTTTTATAACTAAATTTTACCCCTGTCAACATGTTGGCTGTACTTACCATGCATTTTATTCCGATAATTGATCCATTTTGATATAAATTTATAAAGAGTTTAACCGCTCAGCCATCCAGCGGTTTTCAGAAATACAGTTGCTTGAAATTCGACTATTCGTTTGGTTTTTTTTTGTTTATTCGTTTAATGAAACTCGATGTATGGGCGATCTGTTGTCGATCTACTAGGAGTGCACTTTCTCTAGGTTTTATATGGGAAACTGGCCTGTATTTAGGTGTTACTAATGCGAAAAGTCTAGGCCAACTCATCGTCGAGGTGCAAACTCATGACAAAACTGGTGTTTAGTGATTTTATCCACTTCACCACTTGTGAACAGGTGATCCACTTGTTCTCACCCTGTATAAAAATGAATTGGAAAATATTGAATCGGGTTAATTATAAACACCATCAACGAATAAACAAGGAAATACAAGATTTCATTATAAGAGATCGATTAATATTTTATAATTTTTTATTTAAAAGATAATCGAATTTATGAAGAGATTTGGAAAAATTCCTCTTGTCATATCCGTTGGAGGATTATTCTACATAAAACGGGATTTTCCGATAAAAGTAAATTATTATTTAGCTAATCGTATAAACATCGGTCGAGTATAAATGATATTAATATAATACTGTTATTTTCAGGTAATCAGTGCACTTTATTCGGTATTCTCTTTGTGTATTGAAGTGAGCGGAATATCGAAGAAAGAACAAAATTGCACGGTCAAAAACGGACCGAACATATTTCGCAGTTAAATAAATTAAATCGCATTTCGAAGAAATTTATGCAATCATTATCCGAAAAAATATGATGTCTAGAATCTTTTGAAACTGTAGGAAGTGTTCTTGACAAATTTTATGGTGTTTGGGTGTACGGTGAAACTCTAAAATAACTTTGAAGAGCGACTCAAAACAAGAGGCGATGCATGTTGTCCTATGGCATGGTTCATGTCTACAACAACGTACGTTCATAGGAATTGCTCGAATACAGTCGACCCCCTTATAATGCGGGTTCATATAAGGCGGATTCGTATATCGCGGCAAAAAAATTGCGTCCGTATTCGTATAAAGACACTAAAAGAGACTAGTAAAATGCGGTAAAATGTCATCGCCGACTCGTGTCGCGACAGGATTGGTCGAATCTGAACAAATAGTAAACGAGCAGCCGAACTACTTACACGCTATGGAGAGTTTAGGCGGATAAGTTGAGTTTACTATCGTCTGTATAGTATATAGGCCTAAATTAGGTACCGTAAATCTAATACAGTACTGTAATTTTATACATTTGTTATTTAAATTAACGGCCATAAAAATTACATTTATATTGATGATGACTCCAAAGTTCAGCAAATTTTTGGCAGAAAAATAACTTATCAGAAGACACGAGCCCGCCGTTTGACTAATTACAAAATGGTTGTATTGAATATACAGTACGTTAGATTATTCTAGATGTTCAAAATGATAAATTAATAAATGAACATTTAATGTATACCTAATTGCATCTTCATAAACATTAAACCATCAAAGATAGCGAGTGCTTCTGACGCTTTAGAGTTGGAACCTTAAATTTCGCAATGCTTTGCTTCGGATTTCGAACGATACTGCAAAATTCGTTTTGTCTGCGCAGTTAAAAATTATGCTTGAAGTTTAAACGGTATTTGTTGTGCGTCATACTTGCCTCTCGCTCTCATATAACGCTCTTATGTTTTTAATCCTTTATCGCATTATTTACTTCCGTATATATTGTGTTATATATGGAGATTAAACAATTTTTCCTACCAGTTTTCATTGTGGACAGTTCTTTTATTAGTTCAAAATATCTTGTAGGAAACTTTTAAAATTATTCCACATGTTAGAAATTCAGGAGCATCTTCATTATACACTTCAGAACTGTTCTTATGTTCGTTTTACTGTTTGCACGGTGTTATATCTTTTCCAAAACTCATAATGTATGTAATACCAGATATGCATTTTATTCGAAGACATTTCAACTTGATTTTCATTTAAGAAAAATATGCGTGCGTCAGAATATTTCGATGTTAGAAAAAACAATAGGCCAATATAACAATTCTTTTTATTTTCATATTCTAACGAACATATTTCTAAATTATAGAAATGTTTAAACAAGCAATTATATTTGAAAAAAAGTATACATATATATATATTTTTGTGTTAACTAATGTTTCTGCTACATTATAGATCAAAAATGGAGAATTATTTAAAATTGAGATTGTTAAAAAAAACTGATCCCAAAATACTTGAAAAATGAAATCGCACAGTAATAGTGTAGTACTAGTAGTTGTTCCTTTAATGCTAGGTAGCAATCAATCAATCAATCTTTTTTATTAAAGCACCATAGAAGTACATGCCCGGTACCGCGATGCATAGCCGGGCTACAAAACAAGATTGCAGGTGGATTACAAGATGTAGGAATATACGCAATGCATTACAGCAGTTGAATGAAATGTAATAAAATAATACAAAGCAAAAATCATTAAAGCTAGTGAAAAAAAACAATAGAAAACAAATAAGAGTATAATAAAAACAAAATTATACATAACTGTAGAAAAAGTAAATAATCAAAATTAGTTAGCGTGTTTACACAATGGTAACATAATAAAAATAGAAAATAGTACAATATATGAATATTATGTAGTGACAGTGGAAAAAATATAAACAAAAGTATGTACATATATACAGGACATTGGCAGCTAATGGCTGCAAGTGATACAAAATATTACAGGTAGTAAGTACAGAGAAGGGTTACTGGTTGGAGGTGGTAGTTGAAATAACACCGTGATTTTTCACAAGTGCATCAAAGGCTGTATACAGTTCTGTGTTCTGAAGAAACTCCTTGTGGTGGCATGGCCAGGGAATGTTATTTTTGGAGGCTATTAGCTATTAGCTTGATGTTCGAACGTTCAGTTTCCAGGCACACACAGCTGAAAATGTGATGGTCAGCGTCATCAACTTCATTACAAATGGCGCACAGTGGGGTGTCCTTGATGGCAAACCTGTGGAGATAACTGGAGAACTTTCCATGATTTGTTAGGAACTGACATAAGTGGGTATTGAGCTGTATCCAGTTGAATTTGAAGTAATCCTTAATGTCCGGAATGTAACTAAAAGTAGTGTTATTGTGGTTGTCATTCCAGTTACACTGCCAAGAGTAAAGAAGATCTTCGAAAAGCAAGTTTTTAATAGCAGAGTGACTAATTTTGTCATAGGCTATGTCCAAGGAGTCATTGTTGGCTGCTGCCTTTGCCAGTTGGT
>NW_019386728.1:34527-37474 GCF_000671375.1 Centruroides sculpturatus | reverse complement strand
TTTTTGTGGCAATCATTTTTCATTCACCTCTGCGGATATCATACCTCAGATATTCGCAGATTCCACATATTGGCGTCCGCGACAGGATTGCCACGTGTAACAATGGAGATGACGAGTATGGAACCTTCAGACGATCGTTCAATCCCTGTACCAAGCACCACTTCCCAAGCAATTCATCAGGATATGGTAAATGGAACCCCAGTAGTCACGGGATATCTAGGGATGATTCCAATGTTCTCTAGTTCACCGACGGATAGTGTTACAATCGAGCAATTCTTCGACATACTGGAAGAAGTGTCGTCCATCGCCGGATGGGACAATGGAACACGTTTGGTAGTGGCACAATCGAGACTGAAGAATGAACCATTCAAGTTACTTATGGACTTGCGGGCTGTTTATGGTAAGGACTATGTTCGAATAAAGACGGCTCTTGTATGTAGTCTCCATCGGCCTACAACGAGTGAAGGAAATACATTGAAGGACTTTATTAGTATACGACAAAGGCGCAGCGAAACTGTCGGTGAGTACAAGGTTTGTTTATGTATCGCGTTCGAGAAAATGATTTGTTCGAATCCTCATATGGCTACGCTAAGGGACGAGATGCTCCGTAGCCAGTTCGTCCAAGGACTCACCCTGGAATTGAGGATGAAGTTGTTAGAACGCGATCCTCAGTCGTTTGATAGTGCGGTCGAGGTAGCGGAAAGATTGTATAATATCGAACAATCGTGCGGTTTTCGTGAAGTTCAGGTGGGTGGCGTAGTCGTGCCTCCGTTTAACGGGACGGAAGATCCCAGTAAGGAATCAACTAACATGGCCGAGCTATCAGCAAAACTTGCTAGTTTAGAGGAAACCGTTACTAAGCTTTCACAGGCAGTCATGGGATTGTCTGTTAATCCAAACAAGCACGACACTAATGAACAAACCAAAAGGGCTGGTCCTGAACGGAAATGTTTCATTTGCAAAAGCAAGGACCACCTGTGCTCTAATTGTCCGTTAAATTTAAACTCGGAATTGATCATCGACCTGGCTGAGGAACCCAAAATCAACGACCACAAGCTCCCAATTATTTCTGGTGAAATTAATGGGCGCACTGTGAGCTTGTTAATTGACACCGGGGCCGAAAGGTCCCTCATTAACCAAGGAAATTTGGAGTCTCTGGGGAGTGCAGACCACCAATGTAATGTGGTCAACGTAAGGGTCAAAGGGGTATCTGGGGGCATCATGAGATGCGACAGGAGTTTTTTGTTTAAAGTGAAGTTCGGTGGTAAGGTCGTTCCTACGCAATTCATCGGTGTCGACTCTGGGATTTTGGTCGGGAATCACGGCATCCTTGGCATGGACTTCTTGTGTGCCTGCCCGGAAATCTTGACAAAAATAGCGCACATCATGAAAAGGGGTGCTGTTGTGGCAAAAGGAAGTTCGGCAGTTACGTTTGTGTCATTGTGCAAAACCCCCAATTCACCGGACCCAATTGGACAAGTCGACTTATCACACTTACCCAGCGAGCAAGCTATAAAGATACATGATATCAATTCCGTATCCCCTCCTGAGGATAACAACAACAGGAGTGTAAATGATCGAGTGATTGCATCTCAGCAATTAGATAGTCGGATAATTGAGATCCGCGACACTCTGTTAAAAGGGGAAGTTGGCAACACCCCCACTAACCTCCAGGACTTTGAGGTGAGTAATAATCTCTTGATCAAAAATGGGCTAAACTATAGAGGTGAGCCTGTTAAGTGCCTTTGTGTCGGTGACACTATGCAGATACCTCTAATTGAACATTACCATGAGATGGGCGGGCATAGTGGTGCAGAAAAGACCCTGAAGAAAATGAGGGGCAAGTATTTCTTCCCTAATATGAAGAGGAAGATCAAACATTTCATAAACAGGTGCGAAATTTGTCAAAAATTCAATCGCACCACTCATAAGGTGCCGATCCAAGAGGTAACTCACCCGAACGAACCGATGCAAGTGATCGCAGTGGACGTGATAGGTCCCGTGCCCGAATCACGAAGGGGAAACCGGTACATTATCGTTTTCATTGATATGTTCACAAGATTCATCGAGGCCATCCCCGTCCCGGAGGTGTCGTCGAAAACTATAGCGGACTCCCTCTTCGAGAATATTGTGTGCCGTTACGGCGGCGGGCAAACTCTCATTTCCGACCGGGGGACGAACTTGACCTCGAAAATTATGAATGATGCATGCAACATACTGAACATCGACCGGAAATTAACTACCGCATATCGACCTACTTCCAATGGGACTTGTGAGAGGGCAAATAAGACTATAATTGAAATGATCTCCAGGATTTCGAATGGCGACAATGCTGATTGGGATAAATATATTCCATCAGCGTTGTTAGCTTACCGTACCACTATTCACAGTTCGACTGGTGAGACGCCATCTTTCCTGCTGTACGGGTTTGATCCCGTCATCCCTGGTGAGCCCCGTACCACGGACATGGATCAAGATGCTAAAAGTGCTCTGGACTACCGTGAAAAACTAATACGTAAGCTCCATGTGTGTCGTGAGGCAGCGGAGGTATTCAACAAAGAGCAACTAGCAAAGAAAAGAGCGTACTGGAATAAAAACCGAAGGCTGAGGAAATTCAGAGTTGGGGATTTGGTATTAATTAAGAAACCATCAAAAGTTACACATAAAAAATTCTCGGCATGGCATACCGGTCCTTTCCGGGTAGAGGAAGTCCTCAATGATGTAGTGGTCAGGGTAAGAGGCCGGAAGTTGAAGGATAGCCAAACTATACACATTGACCGCCTTAAACCCTTTTATGGGTGGAACAATAAAATCAAAGGAGCTAAGAAGGATAATCGAGGAACTAAGGTCGAAGGCGTAAGGGAAAATGAGGAAGAGGAAGTTGATCATCGGCAATCTCAACCTTATAGGGGGTTACATAGACCAATTTCTCACCCACCCCAAACTC
>NW_019386728.1:29997-34174 GCF_000671375.1 Centruroides sculpturatus | reverse complement strand
CTGTATATATATATATTTTTTTTTATTTAACAATAATCATCTTTATGTATATATGTAATATTTTATTAATGTAATTAACGTAAACGATCGTCGCGATTGCTGTACGCGCGGTTTTATTTGTGTTTTGGGCTGTTTTTGTGTGGCAGCACGGTGAGAGTGGTGGAGGAGTTATATATAGTGGGGAACCGGAAACCAGGCAGTCTGGTTCCTGGCGTGCAACAGTGAAGGTGTGTCCTTCGATTGTCTTGTGTAGACCCTTTGTGCTTTGTGTAAGCTGCCACGTGCCAGGCTTAAGCCTACCTATCGTATTGTGATTCAATTGTATATATATGTTTGGTGCATAAAGTTTGTTAGATAATATATCGTACTGGTCTCCTCCTTTTTTTGTGGCAATCATTTCTCATTCACCTCTGCGGATATCATACCTCAGATATTCGCAGATTCCACAAGATCAATGCCTATAAATCACAAGGCAAGTCAATAAGAGACATTGCAGCATATATAAATCGTCCAAAATCAACTGTTGGTGATTATTTATCAAAAAGACGTGGCTAGGATGTACCAAAATTCAAGACAGGTCCAAAATCCAAGCTTATATCTCGACATTGAAGACAAATCATCAAGATTTGCTCCACAAAACAAACATCAGTAAGAAAAATAAAACAAGAATTAGCACAACAGTGTGGAGGGTTTTAAATAAATCTCGAACGTTAAAATTCAGAAAAAAGCTATGATGCTACCACTTTCATTAAAGCACAAAAGTGACAGACTTGATTGGGCACAAAAACACATGACATAGTCCAAAGAATGGATTGAAGTTTTGTTCAGCGATGAAAAACAATTCATCTTAGTCCAAATGGTTGAAAGTATTATTGGCAAGATTTAAGAACCGAAAAACAAATATTTTCAAAACGCCAAATGGGTGGGGGATCAATAATAATGTGGGGTGCATTTGGATTCAATGGAACCACAGATTTAGCATTTATAACTCAAAGAATGAATTCAGAGAAGTATCAAGACATGCTTGAAGATCATTTATTGGAAGATGGATCAAATTGAATCTTTCAACAAGACAATGCCCCTGTGCATGCCTTTAAATCAACAAAAATGTGGTTTAAACGTAAAAATATTACAGTAGACCCCCTATAATTACGATTCCTATAAAACTGCGAAAAAATTGCAACGGTATCCGTAAAAAAGGTAAAAAAACTCCTATAATTATGTAAAACGTCATCGGGCAGCCGAACTACAGATAACCCCCGTATAACACGATAGTTATGTTCCAAAAAATTGCCGTGTTATGCGAATCCGTGTTATACGAAACAAAGAAATAATACGAAAAGGAGGGTTAGGTTCCAAAAATTAAAAAACATGCTACTATATTTTCATAATTAAAATAAATATCTTCATAAAAATTTTTTAAGTGATACATATAAATATAAATTAAACAATGTTTTCTTCGTCATCACTAAAAACACTATTAATTAACCGCGAGCGTTTTCTTTTTGGCAAGTTATACTTATCCTCTGAGCATTTTTCTGCATTATCTTCAGATCCATGCTTTACCTTTTGCAAAAAGTATGTAATTTGAGATTGCTTGCTTCTAGTTAAAAGGTCTTTATAAATTTCCTTTTATGGTGCTAAGCACTTATGAAGAATAAAGCAAGTATGGAATAAGAGAAAAACATTCAGCAACATCAGAAGCAGAAGNTGTAACCTGCATGAGAAAAACTAAAGTGTGGGCAATAAGTAATGACAAGTAACAGTTATAATAATGTTGCACAATTAAACGTTATAATAGTTTTTATGACTTAGAAAACACACATAACAAATGTAAATAATCATTTCTAAACTTTAAGAACATACATTTATTTACAAAATATATTTTGCAAATGTCTGGTAAGATAACCAGTTTAAACATTGCAGATGGAGAGGAGAGGATCAGAACCTCTTCCACGACCTCATTCAGTCGCTCAGGCATACTTGCCACAAGATTGTCGCATAGTATGCCCTCATGAAGCTTCTCCCAACGAACTCTGACGATTTCCCAGAGCTCGTTTGGAGTCGCCGCCTGAATGAGGTCGTGGCAGAGCTGAGCCAAACGTGTTCAATGGGGTTGAGTTCTGCCCCTCTCACCAGCCATCCCATATCTACGAGCTGTGGGTATTGCTCCATCCAGTTCCTCACTACTCTGGCCGTGTGCACCAGGGAGCGGTTGTGCACAAAGTAGTTTGGCTCTTCACCATAGACGACCGTCACTGTCGGCAACAATACCTCTAAGTATCTCGATATATTGCACGGTGGTGAGGTGACTGTCTATATGGATCAACTCCCTGGGAGCTGCAGCTGTCATCCATCCCCAAACTCCTGTAAAACAGAAAATGTCAATAAAGTTCTGATTTATAAAATGAACATGCCAATATGTTGTCATGTTCAAAGGGACATAAATACACGAAATTTAAAAACTCACCTAACGAGAAGCGACCATTTCTTTAAGTGCGCCACACGTGTTCCGGGTTAAACCTGGTGCAGAATGGGTGAGGCATCCACACGGCCCCGCTGCTCGACGAACAAAATATCTTTTCGTCTGTAAAGATGACATTGGCCCAGTCGGCCACTCCCCAACTAGAATAAGTTTAAGCAAACCTCAGCAGGTTGAATTGGTTGATGACGGTAAGCCCCTGCTTCTGGGCCGCCCTCCTTCCATGTAAATTGAATTGTTGCAACCTATGAATAAAGTAAACATATATATATGATTAATTCTTTTGAAGACAAAGTTCTTTCCAAAAAAATATAGGAACCACCATTTATTAACTTTGTGTTCCAGACATTACACTTTTGGCGACTGACCTTTTCTTTTAGGCTACTGGCCGCCAAACAGTCCTTTAAAAAACACAAAAATATCCAATTAAAAATATAAACATTTTTAAAAAAACAGGAACTGGTGATGTTCGGATGTCTCCTATTTTCCATCATACCTTCTTGGGGTTGTTTCGGCTTTTATCTACAACGAAATAAGCGCTGGTAAAATGTAGATGAGGAAAGGTCAGTCGCCTAAAAGAAAAGGCCAGTTGCCAAAAGTGTAATGTCTGGAACACAAAGTTAATAAATGGTGGTTCCTATATTTTTTTGGAAAGAACTTTGTCTTCAAAAGAATTAATCATATATATATGTTTACTTTATTCATAGGTTGCAACAATTCAATTTACATGGAAGGAGGGCGGCCCAGAAGCAGGGGCTTACCGTCATCAACCAATTCAACCTGCTGAGGTTTGCTTAAACTTATTCTAGTTGGGGAGTGGCCGACTGGGCCAATGTCATCTTTACAGACGAAAAGATATTTTGTTCGTCGAGCAGCGGGGCCGTGTGGATGCCTCACCCATTCTGCACCAGGTTTAACCCGGAACACGTGTGGCGCACTTAAAGAAATGGTCGCTTCTCGTTAGGTGAGTTTTTAAATTTCGTGTATTTATGTCCCTTTGAACATGACAACATATTGGCATGTTCATTTTATAAATCAGAACTTTATTGACATTTTCTGTTTTACAGGAGTTTGGGGATGGATGACAGCTGCAGCTCCCAGGGAGTTGATCCATATAGACAGTCACCTCACCACCGTGCAATATATCGAGATACTTAGAGGTATTGTTGCCGACAGTGACGGTCGTCTATGGTGAAGAGCCAAACTACTTTGTGCACAACCGCTCCCTGGTGCACACGGCCAGAGTAGTGAGGAACTGGATGGAGCAATACCCACAGCTCGTAGATATGGGATGGCTGGTGAGAGGGGCAGAACTCAACCCCATTGAACACGTTTGGCTCAGCTCTGCCACGACCTCATTCAGGCGGCGACTCCAAACGAGCTCTGGGAAATCGTCAGAGTTCGTTGGGAGAAGCTTCATGAGGGCATACTATGCGACAATCTTGTGGCAAGTATGCCTGAGCGACTGAATGAGGTCGTGGAAGAGGTTCTGATCCTCTCCTCTCCATCTGCAATGTTTAAACTGGTTATCTTACCAGACATTTGCAAAATATATTTTGTAAATAAATGTATGTTCTTAAAGTTTAGAAATGATTATTTACATTTGTTATGTGTGTTTTCTAAGTCATAAAAACTATTATAACGTTTAATTGTGCAACGTTATTATAACTGTTACTTGTCATTTTTATAAAAAAC
>NW_019386728.1:0-25881 GCF_000671375.1 Centruroides sculpturatus | reverse complement strand
ACCGTAAGTCTAATACAGTACTGTAATTTTATACATTTCTTGTGAAAGAAACATTTCTTATTCAACGGCGATTAAAATTATTTATATTAATGATGTCTCCAAAGTTCAACGAAGTTTTTGCAGAAAAATAAGTTATTAGAAATCGGCCGCTGTTTGCTGAGCTGTTCCATGACGAAAACAAGCTTTAGCAACGGTGATGTCGAATGGTGCACTCTCGGTAAGTAATCCTACAATTTTTTGTTTATAGCGTAGTTTATATGGATTATTCCCAAAAATAATATACGTATTTTGGAAATGTTGAGTCGGATTAGTCTAGAATCGATTAATTTTATGGAAGAAAACCTTTCAATCAGCCGTAGTCTGTAAACTTCACACGTGTCGGGCTGTGATTGGAAGGACTTGTAAGAAATCTGATTCCTAAAGAATGGAACGTATCTATGATCTTATAGGGGGGTCGACTGTAATCTGATGACATGGCCTGCTAGAAGCCTTGACCTGAATCTGATGGAAAATCTTTGGGGGGTGATGGTTCATACAGTTTATGCCAATGGAAAGCAGTTTTCCCACAATTTGTGATTTGAAGGCAGCAATTTCAGATACTCGGGATAAACTTAAGACTGAATTCCTTCAGAATCTAATTGAAACAATGCCTAATTGAGTATTTAAATGTAATTAAGTTAAATGGTGGTTACATTGGCCATTAAATTGTAAGAAAATTTTGCAATTTGAAACCTGTCCGGATAAATATGTAACAGTTTTTTTTATACAAGATTTTCGAAAATATTATTTTCACTGACAAAATGTTAATGTTTGATTAAAATTCTTATTTTGCAGTGTGGAAACAAGTAAATCCATGTTATTTTTAATAAAACATTTGTCACTTAATGCAGCAAATTTGGGTTTCACTTTAATTTTTTCGTGTCCGTATAAATTTGAAACACACCTTAAAACTAAACTAAATATATATGACATCACATATAAATACAACACAAAAACATAAATAAGTGCAGATAAACAAAACAACAAAATAAATATAAGTATATAGTAAATAAATGAATAATTAAATCTCTTTATAAATATTTACAACTTTCTAAAAGTTCAGTATCTTATCAAGATTTGGCCTCTGGCCCAAAATCTCTCTCAAACTTGCATTACCGAAATGTTGTCTATGACTTTGATCAAAAGCAATGCAGTTGCAAAGTATGTGTTTAACACTTACAGTACAGTTGTAATCAGGGCTGTGGAGTCACATAAAAATCTACCGACTCCAACTCCGACTTTTCCTTACCATCTGACTCTGATTCCGACTCCAACCATGGAGCAACCATAGTCTAACTTCGAGCAAACAAGGGCCCTATAAATCCTGAGCATGGAACATTCGTCTGCTCCCCAGGATGAGCAGCATAATACCTTTAGAAGGTTCAGAGATTTTAACCCCTTTTGAGCCGCCCATTTTTTTAGAATTTTTAATTAAGCATAAAAAATACTTAAAACTGAAAAAAAACGAAAGAAATGCGTTAATTTTGAAGAAAAAGCTTCAAATTTTATTTTCCTTTGTCTCGTCTTTCTGTGAAATATAACACCGATGAGTCATTGTTTACACAGCTGGATGACCTTGAACACAGCTGGAGTCGGATTTCCCGGGACATTCTCATAGACATCGCAGGAGGACAAGGGTTTGAAGTAGGGTGACTTCAATCTGGCGGTATATTTTTAAATATTTTTAAAAAATTATAATTTTTATTGAGATTTCCGACCCCCCCTAATTAATTAAACTTCTATATAATAAAATCTATTAATTAAAAAAATTAAAAAACTATCGGAAGTCGTTTTTGACATCAGAAAGCAGCTTTAAATAACTTTACCGAAGGAAAATCGGTGCGCTACAACTTTAGAATGATAAATTAATTTTGATAAAAAACTCCCATTAAAAAAACATTAAGCCTTCATCGAGCCTTATCATAGGCTCATTAAAATCGCGATAAAAATTTTTCGCGTGCGCAAAAAATTCTGAAAAAATTTGGGGACCTAAAAAACATTCCAAAAATTCAAAAAAAATAATTTTTTCAAAAGTGGCCTTAACGACGTAAGACTATAAAACTTGCTCGAGTCACACTCGAGCGCGGCTCAGAAGGGGTTAAGCATCTACTCTTCAGGTTGCGCAAGTGTGTCAAGAATGTCAGTTTTTGGTCGAAAGAAACACCTAAAAACTTAGCCTCATTCACCATTGGAACTTTATCCTCATTTAAATAAATTTCAGGATCCACGTGCAGGCCACGCCTTTGGCAAAAGTGGATGCACGAGGTCTTCGTTGCATTAAATGTAAAGCCATTAGTCTTGGACCAATCGTATATGCGATTTAGGGAGGTTTGCAGTTGTCTCACAATGAAACTCATATTATTAGACTGGTATGTGGATGACTTTCAGGAGATCTGAAAGTCATCCACATACAGTGTGTGTTTCACACTGGGAGGAAGACAGTTAGCTATGCTGTTAATTTTAATTAGGAACAGAGTCACACTCAAAATAGAACCTTGAGGAACACCTTCTTCTTGTGTGAAGAGCCTAGATAAAGCGTTGCCCATCCTAACTTGGAATCTTCGATTCTGTAAAAAGTTTTTTATAAAAATTGGCAAGTTACCTCGTAATCCGAATTGGTACATATCACGAAGTATTCCGTATCGCCAGCAGCAATCGTAGGCCTTCTCTATATCAAAGAATACAGACACTAAGTGCTGTCGTCGAACAAACGCTTCGCGTATAGATGTTTCAAGGTTTACTAAATTGTCTGTGGTACTTCTGTTCCTACGAAATCCACTCTGATGTGGTGAAAAGTAGTTCTTTTCCTCTAGGAGGAACATCAGGCGTCTATTTACCATCCTCTCAAAGAGTTTACACAGGCAACTTGTCAGAGAGATTGGTCTGTAATTAGAGGGATTCTTGTGGTCTTTACCTGGTTTGGGAATGGAAATAATGATAGATAGCCTCCAAGAGTCAGAAAAAGTATGTTCTGTCCATATTCTGTTAAACAGATGCAGGAGATTAGAAAGGGAATTGTTCGAAAGATTTTTAATCATGCTGTAGTGGATTTTATCCGAGCCTACAGCACTAATCCCTGAGCGAGAGATCGCTGTATGTAATTCAATTCTAGTGAATGGCACATTATATTCCTTATTAGATGAGGAATGAAAGTTTAAACACTGTTTTTCTCTTTGGGCTTTATAAACCTGAAAATTCCTTGAATACATAATATTGCTGGATGAAGCAAAAAATGTTTCACCCAACGTATCAGCAATATCCGATATGTCGCTGATTATTGTGCCATTATTTTCTAGCATGGACAGAGAGTGAGAAGCATATTTTCCATTAATTTTATGGATTTTATCCCAGACTGCTTTTGAGCTAGTGGAGGATGTTCTGCTAGAGACATACTTCCTCTAAGAATCCCTTTGGCTTTCCCTTCTTATTCTTCTTGCATTTGCCTTTGCTTTTTTAATTTCTCGCAGTGGGGTATCTTCTGAAAATACCCCATGCTTTCTTTTGGGCTTTAAATGCTGCCTCACAATTCTGGTTCCACCATGGTTTAGGATGTTTTGGATATCTAGTTGATGTCTTCCCCATTTGCATTTCCGTCGGATGAATAAATTATTTTTTTCCACAAATTAAAGACAAAGTCGCTCTAAAATTATTTTTTTAGACGATTACCATTTTTACAGTGTTCTAGAACAAATAATAGACAGCTGGACCTTCCTTTTTAGGCTACACAACTGCCTACATTTAAAAAAGTTCCTTAAAAACACAAAAAACCAATAAAGATTACAAATTCTTCTTTAAAATTGGAATAGTAAATCTTGCGACGTCTTGTTAGTTCATCCTTATCTACGTGGGTTTCTGGCTCCTTTTATCTACTGTGGATTAGCGCTGACAAATGTAGATTACGCCAAGATATCCCTCTGGTGACGAATATTAACGATATATTTGTATTTCCGTCGGATGANGAGCGACTTTGTCTTTAATTTGTGAAAAAAATAATTTATTCATCCGACGGAAATACAAATATATCGTTAATATTCGTCACCAGAGGGATATCTTGGCGTAATCTACATTTGTCAGCGCTAATCCACAGTAGATAAAAGGAGCCAGAAACCCACGTAGATAAGGATGAACTAACAAGACGTCGCAAGATTTACTATTCCAATTTTAAAGAAGAATTTTAATCTTTATTGGTTTTTTGTGTTTTTAAGGAACTTTTTTAAATGTAGGCAGTTGTGTAGCCTAAAAAGGAAGGTCCAGCTGTCTATTATTTGTTCTAGAACACTGTAAAAATGGTAATCGTCTAAAAAAATAATTTTAGAGCGACTTTGTCTTTAATTTGTGGTCTTCCCCATTGTTTTTTCAGCTGCCTGAATAATACTGGAAGTGACAACTTCAACTGCGTCATTGATATCAGAAATATTCACCAAATCCTCTGTGATGTTGGCCATAGAAGAAAAAACAGGCCAATCGGCTGTTTCCAATTTCCAGCGTGGTGGACGGGCTGTTTCACAGCTATCTCTGCCGCGATATTTTAGAAATATTGGGAAGTGGTCACTAGAGAGTGGATTAGATCCAACCTCCCATGTAAATGCTGAAAATAGGTTTGGGGTTGCTAGTGATAGATCAATGGCAGTGAATGTTCTTGTTGGGGCATGGAAGTATGCCACTTTTCCAGTATTAAATAAATACAGTTGCTGGTTGCCTATAAATCTTTCAATGGTCCTGCCTCGACAATTAATGTCGGGACTGCCCCACATAGGATTATGGCCATTGAAATCACCTACTAAAATAAACGGAGTAGGCAACTGTTCAACCAAAGCATCCAATTCATCCTCATTGACTCTGACATCTGGTGGCAAGTATATAGAACAAACTGTGACAGTTACTCCAATTGAAATTCTGACTGCCACAGCTTGTAAAGCAGTGGTTATTTGTACCGGTAAGGATGGAATGCAATTTGAAACCAGAATAGCCACACCGCCACTGGCACGGTTGTGGCTATCATCATCCTTGCAGTACAAATCAAATCCTTTTAAAGAGATTCTTTCTCCAGGTTTTAGGTTGGTTTCCTGGAGTGCCATGCAGAGAGATTGGGTAGATAATGTCAAGTGTTTAATGTCAGAGAAGTTGTTGCAGAAACCACGACAGTTCGATTGGATTATTTTATAATCCATTATGTGTTTAAGGCATCATTCTTTGTGAAGGTATCCCTCTTTAATTTCATGGAAGGTTTTTCTTTTGGAGGTGACGTTGGTTGTGTCACCACCATATTATTTTCTTCATCGGAAAAGTCAGAGAACTCACTCTTAGACTGAGTCTCCGATTTTTTAGTTGATCTGGAAATAGCTGCTTTCACCTTTTGCTTGTTAAGTCGGTTTTTATTTGCCTTTTTTGAACCCACATTTCTTGTTACCCCTGTTTTTGGTAGGGGTGTTTTGACCTTCTTTGTCTCCTTTTCTGATGTTTGGATAGATGGGAGAATTAAACATTTTGCATGGCGGGTAAGAGATTCACTTGGAGAGACAGAAATATCTGTTTGAACCCCACGTCTTTGTGGATTTCAAAACAGCAGCAAATGTTTTCTGTCTCAAAGGTGCAGTTGAAGTGACCACACGATGAGCCTCTGGGTAGGGTATGTTATTGACTGTTTTTAGCCATTGTATCTCTTTTTCTCTTTGCCATGCAGGCATTTTCGGGAGTAAGAAGGATGGGTATCTTTGCAGTTAACACAGCATGGAGTACTGGTACACTCAGTACTCTCGTGACCTTTAGTCCCACACTGTGCACATACACTCTTGCCACGGCAGGATGTCTGTGAATGTCCAAACCGCTGGCATTTGAAACAACGCAGCGGATTTGGAACGTACGGATGGACAGGGCAGCGCAGATAACCTGCAGTAATAAAAGATGGCAATGTTGGCTTGTTAAAAGTGAGAATTAAATGTTTGGTTGGTATTAACTTGCTATCCCGACAAATGAAGATACGTTGGACAGCAGTGACGCCTTGGTCTGAAAGGTTCATCTGAATATCTGATTCATCTTCAGACATCAGATCAAACTCAGATATCACACCACGTGATAAGTTCAAACTTCCATGTGGTGTGACTGTGACTTCAATGTCTCCCAATTTCTTTGCAGCTAGAAGTTTTGCCGACTGTTGAAGTGAGGCAGTTTCTACAAGTAGATCTCCTGACCTCAATTTTTGTGTTTTTTTCAGTTATCTGATCGTTGATTCAAATAACTTCTGAATCAAGAAAGGGGGGCATTTTGACAAAGGTTTTTCTCCAGTAGCAAGCACTATTAAGTAGGATGGCTGACTAGCAGTGTTTTCTGGCTTGTCTTTATTTTTTAAAGTTTTAGGGTCCATGATTAAATAATAATATTTCAGCTCCTAGTGACTTCACCCACCATGGGGCCCAACAAGGGGATGCCTTCACATGGGAGACTCCCATAGACCGTCACACCAGGGTTTCCCAGGAGTTATACCCTCACAATGCAGTCAAGAAGAGCACATCTTGTCTGATGTGTCCACCCGATCTGCATCGATCGGTTGACTCCAGGCCAAGGTCAAGAATGACTCAACGACCAGCCGATTGACTCAAACAGAGCCTGATTTGAGCCTCTCGTTTATCCGAAGTAGGGGCCAAAGCAGTGTGTTGGGGATGTTATGTTGCCCCTCAACTACCAGGATCCCCCTTTCCGGCATACGGGACACCACGCACGGCAAACACGTGGGTGGGCGTTCAGATCCCAGGGATGGTAAAGAAGAGTTACTAAACCATCTCTGGGAGGTCCCCTCACCACGGACAGGAACCCACACTGAGGGGGTGGAGATGGGGGACAGTGAGGATGCGAATAAATTTGAACAATTTGTCAGGAAGGAAATTCCACAAATAGTAATTAAGAAACCTAAGAAAAAACTGCCTCATTTAGCTATTTGTTCAGTGCCATCTGAGCTATCAAGAGAAGAGTTACCATTATGTATTTTCCATCGAAATGAGAACATGCACTGAAGAAGAATTTTTAGAAAACTTTAGGATTAAATTTCGCATGGGTAAGAAGGGCAAATATTACAATAACTGGGTGATAGAAGTATTACCAAAATTGAGATTACAACTATTAAAATACAAAAAAATTTCAGTCCAATGGTCCAAGTGTAGAATTACTGACTTTTGCCCAGTACTCCAATGTTTTTGCTGCTGCCGATTTGGACACTCTTCCACTTCATGTAGCCAAGAGGTACCAACTTGCAGTCACTGTGCTGGCCAACATAGCTTTAAGGACTGCACTAACAAGAACAAACTAGCTATTTGCTGTAATTGTAAACACGATGGTCCTTCTGCTTGCGGCCACAATGCTAGAGATGGTTCTTGTCGATTATTTGCCAGAATTAAAAATAACCTAATACAACGAACGGATTATGGACCACTACATTAACAATAACATCTGTTTTCTGCAATATAACAGAGGGAGAAGAATTGCAGCTACTTCCCTTCTTGCCTCAGTTATTAATAAATTTGATTTTGTATTAGTACAAGAACCATACTGTATCAAATTCAAACCTGCATGTTTACCTACATCACGTACATTTTTATCCGGCATTTCAGAATATCCATGGGCAACTTCCATAGCCACACATAACAAGCTTTCTATTTTACATCACAAAAATATCAGTAATAAATACATTTGCTGTACAGAAATCATTATAAACAGATGTAGGTACATATTTATAAACTTTTACTGCCCTGGAGATTGTAATATACAGGAATTCATCTCAGATATGCAGGGCATTGTGGATACTTTTTCCAATACTTATTTCGTTCTAGCTGGTGATACCAACTCACATTCCCCTTGCTGGGGGGGTGACCGCCTTGATCATCGTGGTAGATGTTGGGAAGAATTTTTCGCACGAAATGGGTTGCAGATTCTTAATGACCCGACATCCCCCCACTTTTGTCTCTAGCCATGGAGAGAGTTGGCTGGACATCACGGCATGCTCTTTGGAGTGTCTTACCTATGTGCATGGATGGAAGATGGAGCGAATTTCAAATGTTTTACTCAAATATACAATTAAGAAATATTGTATTTAATTATTAATATCAATTAATATTGTTATTTAAATTCATAAATGTCTTTTACATGTCACAATCACATTAATATAAAAAAAATGTTTTAGTTGTGGATGAAAACATTTCTACCGGAACTAAGAATAGTTGTGTGGCAACACCGTTCGTTCGGCTAGACCACGTTGTCATTTGCATTCTGGTTACCTTCGTTTCGTCTGTGACAGTGCTTTATATTTTAGACGTTTTTGGACAAAGCTTTCGAATAACTTTACAATGAGTTTGTACATGGTAAGTATCACATTAGATTTTCTACAAAAGTTTACGAAATTTTTTCTCTAAACTTAAAATATATTGCCGACGACATTTTTGCACGTAACAATGGAAATGAATAGCGCTTTCATTCCTGTCCATAGCTACCTCGTTCGTTTCGTACGACGGCTGTGTTTCGTAGTTTAGTTCAATTTGCAGAATATTTAGAAAGTGGCGGCATGTACGAAACTATAACTACAGGTTTGTTTGTTTCATTTATTTATTTTATTGTTTTTATGTTTTTTGTTTATTTTCCTTTTTTTTATATTTTTTTATTTGTTTTTTTTTTAAATTGGTTCAAAAATTTATAATTTTGATGAATGCAAACTTTGTTTTTGGCAGTATTGTGTAACTTGTATGAAGAACAGGATAGACCAGAAGATCCTATGATGTAATGTTTATACAAATTTTTTCATTTAAATTAATACTTTTACTGAATAGATTGCGCCTAAATTTCCCATTTATATTATCAATTGTATATATCAAAGTCAGACGATAAGTGTACATGTAATGATTCGGGATATTTGTATTTAATGTCATTTAGCACGGTAAACAGATATTGTAGTAGAAATAAAATGATCCCAACCCGTAAATACTAATGTCATAAATACATAGTTTATTTTTATGTATCCATTAAAAAAGTATATTGGTTTACATACTATTAATTATTGTTATCCCGAAATGCACGAAGACATTATTTCATACCGTATTTATGCATTTTTCAAGTCAATTTTGTATTAGCAAAGTTTAAAGTTTTATTCAGTAAATTACATTTCGGTACAAAACATTATTGAACCTACTTACGTTTCTACTGGATTTATACGAACAATGGAATTTTTTTGCCACAGGTATATTAGACAACAGTTAGGAATCGACAGATCTAATCGCATCGAATCACTAACGCAGCAGCTGATCGAAGCAAAACAGAAGTTGGAAGCATTAAGAGAAGAAATCAATGATCTTCGTGCAAAGGTATGTGTAGATATTGAATTGTTTAATTTTCTGCAAACCACTGAACTCTTAACACTACACACTGCTCGAAAATGCGAAAAATAAGTTTCAATTAATTTTATCAACTCGAACGCATTATTGCATTGTCGCATTGTTCATCTGGTTAGTTATTTTTTACAGATCGAACGGCACAANTTATATTTATTTAACATATATAATATAATAATAATTAATTTGAAATTAAAACGAAATTTAAAAAAATATATATTTACCCGAGAGAACAGAAAATTAACATGACACACTTCCAAGATCTAACAGTAAACTATGGCAGCATCGACGATTTAAAAATGAATGTATCAATTTTACGCAGGTGGAGCCACCGTAGTTTCAAGATGGCGACGCCCGTTGGTAACATGATTCGTGTGATGTTTCGCCAAAATTTTCGTCCGATTGCACTTGAAATGGTATCTACACTGTTATTTTGTCTTTGTAAATAAATATCGTTAAATTCTGTAATAAAATCATAAATTTAATTAATAATTTTTTGAAAAATATGCAGTATTATTATTTGCACATGTGTAATAATGATATATTAATATTATAATATACAATAATATAATTACGGTACGAGTTGAGAAAAGGATGTCTTTTTATTATTATTATTATTATTATTTAGGGAGTAATTAGGTGAAATGTGACGAGGAGTGGTGGGGAAGGGCACGTAAGCCTGTGTTTTTTATATGATAGTTTCTATATTTTTGTTTAACCCACTTGACTGTTCGTGCAGTACCTGATGTTATATAGTGTGAAGCTTGCCCCGTCTGTGCACTTCAGTGCTTGCTGTTGCTTGCGCCTCAGCACGTGAGTACATATGGAGTGGAGGTCGACTTCTGTTCTGCATGACAGTCATGTAGTTGTGTTGAGATAATAGAAATTAATCCATTCAAAACTAATTTTGTAAACTATCATAATTTATTTAATAAACATAAACAAAAATATTATGTTTGTACAAAGTAAAACTTTGCCTTAGTTTCTCTTCCATTGTTTTAACATGCCAGCGAGTCCACAAAAATTCACAAACATGGAGACGACCTTTCTTTTGATGCTACGCCTTCGCAATAAAATGCAAAACATGGAAACGATGTCCTCTGGTGCTCCTGCCAATCACTTAATAATATATTTGTGTTACAAATTAAAAGAATATATGGCTGACAGTATTTATATTTAATAAACATAAATAAAAATATTACATATTATATACAAAGTAGAACTTTGCCTTTGTTTCTCTGCCATCATTTTAATGCTTTAATATCATAATTTATTGTTTGCTCCTAGCTGGTTATAACTTCAAACTCTTCTTCTTTGCTGATTATCCTCATCTGTAGCCTATATACAATTATTTAATGTTGATGTGATTAATATCCTAGTTATGGTGATAGGCAGTAGTACTGGCTTATGCAGAAGTGCCCTTCCACACTCCAAATTGCCCCGGAATTGCTACCATCGCATTTCACATAATTACCCTCCAAGTAATTAAAAAACACACACACCCTTTCTTTAACTTATAATTGCTTTGTTTTAAATTATGATGTTTTAAATATATTGTATTCAAGTTAGAATTTTTATTTTGTTTTATTTAGAAAAATTTTCATTATTGTAACATAATAAGGAAAGAAGTGTCTTCGGTTCTGGTTTCCAATTCCGAAATGAGTGATGCCCAAACGGTAAAAATTCAGAAAATTAGTAAAGCCATGAAAGCATATCTTGAAAGAGCTAAAAGACATGGTTTGTATCTTAGATATATTAAATTATAATATGAGATCAATAAATTATTTGGATCTGACTTATTATAGGCCACTCATTAATTATGTGTATAGTTTTTGAGCCATTTTGATCCCCATGCATCCTGTTGTGTACTGTGATGAACTTTTGGCAAACCTTCTCCTCTTTAATGATATAAATGCAGCTCTAAATGAAACAGTTGGGACCTTATCAGAGCTGTAGACCATGCCTATAAGAGTAAAAAAATCAAAGAAACCAAAGGTTTACATATGGCTCTATGTGAGATATAGCCCAAAATCAACCTAGAATTTTGAAGACCTCCAAAATGGGGTAAAATTTAAAAGTGAAAAAATCTGGAATATTTCTCAAAACAATGCTAATAATCAACTGTTTTCCACTTTGCTATAGATGGCACAAAACACAAGAAATGCCATTGCACTGACTATTTCTGATGTTTGATTGAAATCATGCTTGCACACACTGTCAGTTCTATCATATGTTTAACAAGTAGCCCAGTCAGAACTTTGGAGGCAAATATCTCACCAAGAATCACAATTAGAGATATGGTATCTTTGACGTTTTTGGTCATCTGGGGAGTCAAAACCCTTCATTTGGAACTGCAGTTTAAAGCTACTTATGCTTACTATATGGCTTATGGCTTAAAATTATTCATGTAGACCAGGAATGGCAAACCTTTTGAGGTTTGCCATTCCTTGTCTATGTGGATAATTTTAGTGGTATTAGTGCCAAATGAGTTTATCATATGCCTATTTACTAGTCATATGATTAAAGTATCAGAAAAAAATTTGCAATGATGTTTAAAATAATTTCTTGAAAGTTAGTGTCCATGAACTAATGTACAGTACATGTAATTAGAGGGGTTAAAGATGTTTATGCATTTCAAAGTTTTAGACTTCAAATAATGATATTTAAAGAAATTAAATGAATATACTTTAATTAGAATAAATGTAAAACAGCTGATTGAAAAAAGGATCAGTTTCAATCAATATTTTTCAATCAAAAGGATGATTGAAAAATACAGATGATAAGTCAAAATCACATGCCAGATGATTTCTCTTTACATGCCACTTTGGGCATAGACTATGACTCTATATTGCCATAGATTTGACACCCCTGGCATAGACTATGACTCTATTCCAGGGGTGGCCAACAGTTTTTGCCCCCGGGCCAAATTGGAAAGAAAACTTTTTTCATGGACAGAACCAGAGACTGCCCTAGGAAGATTTTGAAGTGGTGCGAGATTTCATTGTGGTGTCACCCCATAGAGACGAAATTGTAGATAGTGATTACACATACATTTTCACATTATCAACATTCTACGCTGTACTTACCAGATTTGTAATGGAGGGTTAACTCTAAATGCACAGTGAGTTGTTGATCCTTTTTTTTTCTTTTCAGGCATCTGAATTTTTCATTAAGCTATTTGGACTTGAGTAGCTAATATTGAAAGATTAGTCGCGGGCCACATAAATTTATTAGACGGGCCATATGTTGGCCATGCCTGCTCTACCCCATCTTTCTCCATCATGTACAACAATGCATTTTCTGTGATTTCCTCTTTAAACTGTACACAGTTAATTTGGTCTTCTGAGTAGATTAAATCTATCTCTAGTTTAAGAATTCAGTTTTGAATGTGTGTATACATACATATATATATATATATATACACACACTATATATCAATATTGTAAAACTTATCATGATAATGATCTAAAGATGTGATGCCTGTTTTGAAAACATTTATTAAATTAAATATTTGACTTCTAAATTTGTGAAATATACAAACACACAAAAAAGCCTCAAACTCCTTATGATTACTAGTTAGAATTTATTTATATACTTATCGCTCTGCAATCTACACACAAATTTTAATTTTTTCTGTGTTCTGGATATCTTCCACATTGATGATTAAAAGTTATTAAAGAAATTGCTGATAGCTGGTTTTATATTTTCAACTATTTCAATATAAAGTTCAGAAATTTTCTTCTGCAATGCTCAAAGTTAATTGTTACATGTTGTTAAGATCAGATTTCGAGAAGGCCATGCAAAATTAAAACTATTAATTATAATTTCAGACAGATATTCAAAAAGATAAGGATTGTCTGCAAGTAACTGATGATAATTTGAATAAGCTAGTTATTAGGCAAATTTTCAAATATTTGGCATCCTGACGTCTATCATCCGTTAAAGTATTAGCTATATTCATTATTAAAATTTTAGCTGAAATAATTAGTAAAATGAATAATTTTAAACCAATGTGATGTCAGAAAACTTGTGATCTACTATTTGACAGATATTCAGAAATGTTTATGAAGCTTTGAAATAGCTTAAGCCATTTAGTATTAGCCTAAGGATGATGCTGAAAAAAACGTTTATATGAGAAAACTGAAAAAATGTAAAAAATCAACTGAGAATTACGTCAAAACTATCAGAGCTTCAAAATTTACTATTAGTAAGAGCTACTGTCGTCATAAATTAAAATCATTGGATATTCTATGCTGGAAAAAGAAAGAAGCTCCTGAAATGTCACGACATGAAGAAAAGCAAAAAGTGAAGCTTAAAATTTTGAGTAAGGACATGGTCCAAAAAAGGGCATAGAAATATCGTTATGAATGTAGGAATAGTTATTGAGATATAGAAATAGAAATGACAATAATCCAGTGTTCATAACCATCGTAACTGTCTGGATAGAATGATATTCTCGTCTTCGTAATGTCTTTTTGTCCTTTCTCACTTTTGCGTCGTTACCAACTGTTGTCTTTCTCACTTCTCCCCTTACTTGACTCTCTCCCTCTTTCTCACTTCTCCCCTTACTTGACTTTCCCTCGTTCTCCTCGCCAACCCCGCAAGCCCTCGTAAATTTATTGTCTTAACGGTTTAGGAATGTTACTCGTCTAAACCCCACATGAATGATGAAAGTTATTTTAAATCAATTAAAAATAGTAAAAATAGGTAGGTTATGTTTAAAATAATATTTTTAACATACATTATGATGTTCAATCAGATGTTGTGGGTAAAGTTCTTACATCTCTTAGAGCATAAAGTATTTGATTTGTTTCAGATTCAGATGTTTCTGGTAATATACTCAATTCACTATTAAAAATGCAGTATTTGTAAATGTAAATGTATCTGTTAGAAGTCTGCTTCTACTCAATCATTTTATGTCGATAGGTAAACGAATCAGTCACTCAATCAGTAAGGACAATGTAGCTTTATTGTATTATACAGGATGTCCCATAAGTCATGCCTCATAGACAAATAGCTGTTCAGATGACATTTGATATGATTGCTGCCCTGTTGTACGCAGAGATTCAGATGGCTGATCTAATCATTCCGTGCACCTTGCAAGATGTTGAGGTTGCATGCATCCAGTCCTCTTAAACTTTGAAACAAGTTATCTGATGATGGTAAGTGAAATTCATGCTTGCTCCAAGTGTTTGTGGTTGAGAATTATGTTACTGTACTGGATGATCATTGGAATGATGTCAATGCATTTGTCTAACATCAGATTGTCCTGAAATTACTTTGCCAATGAGGTGTGACTTATGGGACACCCTGTATATATGAGACTTTTTCAAGTAAATATCCTCAAAATACAAAATCTGTATCTATATAATATGCATAGCAGCCAGAAATCTTAAACACTATATTTCTTATATTAAACTATATATCGATTAACTGATTTTTGGACCATCCTGCGTATATTTTGTAATNAACACTACTATCTTGAACAATTGTAAGTTTTCCATTTTAAATTCTCTCAGATAGGCATTGACTTATCTCTCTGCCATTTATGAGGACATCCTCTAACTCGTAAGATTGCTCCTACCGTGTTTCCCCGAAAATAAGACATCCGCAGAAAATAAGACCTAGCACAGATTTTGCTGAATTGCAAAATATAAGACCTCCCCCTGAAAGTAAGACCTAGCGAAGTTTTTCTTCAGTCGTAACGATCATCGACAGATGGTTGAAATTGGCCGTTGGCTTTTTGAAAGTACAGCCACTGATTGGTCAGCAGACAATTACGCTACACGGCATGATTTGCATAAGACTATGGCTTCAGAATCACAGATTTGCACAACATTACGGCTGGTGATGGCTAATTGGTCGGCCGGGAATCACGCCACATGACATTTGCATAGTGCTGCGGTTCAGTAAGCACTAATTGGTCATCGAGTCCGATGTTGACGCTATAAAAAGGCGACAGGTCGACACACCGGATATACGTCAATCTCGTCTAAGTTCGACTTGGAAATTTTTTTTGTTCAATAATAAATGTGAATTCTTCTTCCTGGAAAAAATAAGACATTCCCTGAAAATAAGACCTAGCGCATTTTTCAGAGCAAAAATTAATACAAGACACTGTCTTATTTTCGGGGAAACACGGTAGTTGGTTATACTTTCAAATTCTTCNGTTTTTAATAATTTACAACCTTTATTTATTATATTTTAATTTAATTATATAGTGAAATGTTTAACTCATTAATTAATTATACAAAGAGAAAAATACATTTATACTCGGAATTGGAATATGTATTTACAGTAAGTTTTAAAATTATTTTTTATGGCTATGTAAAAATTTTAACTCATACAATAACTTATCTTGTTTTATTATTGTTACTTTTTAGTGTGTGGTAGTAGTACTGCTGATGAGGGGCATGCTAGCCCGAAACCCGTAAACTATTACTACAGGTGATATAATAAAGAAATTTTGTTGTTTCCTGAACTAACTCTCATTGCTGTGTCAATCTTTAAACACTAGTATTAAGTCCTATTAATAAGTAATGTCCAAGTAGACAATTAACAATAACATTAGAATATTTATACTGTTTGTATCTTGTAATTAAGAGCGCATTTCCAAATAACTATTCCAAATGTAATCTTAGGGTCTATACAGATACAGACCTTGTAAGTTATTGTTTTGCTATAATTACACATAATTTCTTAATGTTCCAATAAATCTGATCATAACGGAAATGTTTCATGTGAACATTCCAGTTTCCAGCGTTATGTTATATGTAGATATTTTATTGTTAGATACTTCTATATTAATTCTAAATTTTCCGTTACAGCTATGTGCTGTATTCTTAAACAGTATATACCACGTTTCATTTTTTCTTCATTAGTACACTAATTTATTGTTTATGATGCTTAATATGTCGTTAATGATATATATATTTGGATATACGTATATGAAAATGTCAATAAAAGTTTTAGATTTAAGGATGACAAATAACCAGCCAAAAGCAAAATGGCTGGTTTCTCAGCTGTTTATTTATTTATTGATCGGCTGTTGTATCAATTTATTTACTAAATAAATTTTATTAAAACAATTTTTTGAATATTCGAATAACTTTTATTGGTTATTTAATTAATAAGACGATAATTTGATTTATTATAAAAATCGAATGAATCGTTTTATATCCTTTCCAAAACTGTTAAAGCATAATATGCTTGATGTTCTTTCTTTTTGTCTGAAGAAATTTACATTTAATTTTATTAAAACAATTTTTCTTACAGAGGAATTTATCGAAAAAGAAACAAGGGAGTATGAAATCGGTAAACGTCATCTTGCTAATATGATGGGCGTAGATCCAGACATGTTTACGCAAGAAGATATTGACGTAAGAAATGACCACATAATTTGCAGTGCACAGATTTTTGTAATTAATTAATTTATTTATATTTAGAAAGCAATTGAATATTTGATGCCATCAGGCTTGTTTGAAAAAGAATCCAGACCCATCATGAAGGTATGTTAATTATTTATATTACATTAAGAGGTAAATTATCGTATCTATATAATAATTTTCTCTCTTTGCAGCATCCCAGTCAAATATTTCCTAAACAAAAAGGTATTAAATAATGATAATTCATAAACATTAATTAATTATGTTTAGAAATTTATTATTTTTTGTCATACACAAAACCAAACCTGAACGAGAAATTATTTATTGTGACATCGGCACAATGCCAGGCTGCAATTTCTAATCATATTTTTTTAATTTATTTAATTTAAAATATATGCTCTCCACCTCAAATTAGTAGTGTATTGCCCTGCACATTATACCTTTCGTGTTATCAATAAAGTCATGCTGGTCATCTAACTCCTTTCACGGGAAATTTTTGAATTAAAATAATGTGACTTCCAGTAAAAACCGCAAGTTTGTGTATAGTTAATTGGGACCTCCTGTCCCTAAGCTTTCCATATCTGGTCTCGGTTTTCATTTATCTAACTTCGTTCTTTAGATTAAGAAAGGACAGACAGAGAGACGACAGTGGAAATTTATAGGTCTACAGTTTTTTCAAATCGCAACCCAATAACATTACTACTCAAATAATCAAAACAGATTCATTAACAAGTTACATTTTGGCTACTTAAATATATAAATGGTACATAATTTGGACTGAAGATAGGTGATTAAGTGACTGTCTTCTAAATTAATTGCCCTAGAAGTGAAGATTGGACATAGGTCTGGATAGCATAATTGGCAATGCAACTGTCATAAGCACAAATTATGAACTGAAACCTGCAACGCCTGCTTGATTCGATCTTTCTTTTCTCATGGAATATTCTGAATTAATTTATTTAATTAAAATTATTAAATGATGGTGCCTAATGCCTTCCTCTAATGACAATTTATTTAGTAATTAGTTAAATATAATCACGGAAAAGTAGCCCGATGTAATCCGGTAGTTGTTTGGCTTTATGAATTTATTGGGTTTTGTCAGGTTTGTAGATATTGTTNTTAAATAATGATAATTCATAAACATTAATTAATTATGTTTAGAAATTTATTATTTTTTGTCATACACAAAACCAAACCTGAACGAGAAATTATTTATTGTGACATCGGCACAATGCCAGGCTGCAATTTCTAATCATATTTTTTTAATTTATTTAATTAAAATTATTAAATTTAATACAAGATTACGACTTAATCGCCTACCTTTAGTCCAAATTATGTAACATTAAAATATTTAATAAGCAAAAATGTAGCCTAATAATAAATCCATTTTGATTAGTTGATTATTTATTGTGAAAAAAAAATGTATATTTTATTCGTATCATCCAGTCACTTTTGTATTTTAATTAAATAGCATATTGGTCCAAATATAATAAGCCTTTTACAGTGCATTTAATGTTATCAACAGTTTATCTCTGTGAGAAGCTGGGNTTCGCGTTGAATTTTCATCGATGTTAAGCCTAACAAAAATTTTTTAAAATAATAATCGTCGCTATTGTAGCGTTAAAAATTAGAAAATTAAGCCTCGTTTAAATACTGGCTCCCTTTCATGGTCGAATGAGTGTTGCCAGCTAAAACACGTAAAAATAATATTAAAGTAGCAAGACATAGCCAAATATTGTAGCGCCACATCATTAGCGGACATTTGAAATTTGCCGACTAGGACGGTAGGTTAACCGAGGTGTCGGTTAATCGGGGGTCGGATAATCGAGGCTCTACTGTATTTAAATATTAGAGAGGTTGTGGCCAAAGTTTTCATCCGTAAAACGTGAACTTCGAACGTCGAGCGCCGTTAACTTGTAAGCGGCGCTCGACGTTCGAAGTTCACGTTTTAAAAATAAAAACTTCGGCAGCAACCTCTCTATTTATTTACTTAAAGAAATCGTTTTTGTATTTAACATTTTTAAATTTTAATACAGTATTTCGTTCGGCCCGTGAAAAAGTTTTCTCTAATACGGCCCGGGGGGCAAAAACTGTTGGCCACGCCTGCGTTAACCCTACACATTAGTGAACGTAAGATAGCATTATTTTCGGAAGAACCCTAAAATACTGTTTATCAAAAACTGCTATATTCCTTTTCTGCTACTGCCCCAATTTAGCGAAAACGTGTCCCAATTAAGCGTTTAAATTACGTATTAGTTTATTAGTTTGGTTTCCGTTCTTTGAGATTTGGCCCAAAAAAACGAGTATCAAAGTTATACTTACTATTCTGGAAATCAATTCTCTTTTTAAAGAGTAACTTTCTAGAAAAGTTTTAAAGCTGCGATACCCGCTCAAGTATATTTTAATAGTTTATTGTTTTCAGGACTCATTTGAACGTGTTTAGCGACGATCAATCTTTCATTCCGAGTTTATATCACGACCGAAACAGTCGAGTAAAATGTAATTGGAATTTTGAAGATAAAGAATGCATTTCTATAAATTATATAACAAAATCTCTGTATATCTCCAGCACAAAATTTTTAATAAGCAAACGTTTTCGTTAAATTTAAACATTAAGTATCTGAGTAGATATCTAAAAAGGCCGCTATTCGCTCTTTAAATACATCTCACAAGGAAACTGTTAGAATGTCATTTAATGAATATTAATAAAGTTTAGTTAATAATTACGTTAAATGTATACAAACTCCATATTATATTAGTTTAACACAAAAAAAGCATATTTTTAGTACTGAAAAGATCGCAGAGGAAAATAACGATATTATGTTAAGAATAAATTCTAGAATTTTCGAAAATCAGAGACTTGTAAATATTCAAAACATTATAGCAGAATTTAATCGTTTATGTGAGAATGCCTGATAATGTGATAATCGCTTTTTAATGATCCAAACGTTACAGTTACAGCTACGATTGTAATTATTACAAACTGTGTAAAAGACGTAATATCGCCAATATAACAGAAAACTCATTGTTACAAACATATATAAATCAAAATTTATGCCAAGTACTAATTATTCCACTAAAGTGTACGTTTATACGCCAACCTTTGGATTTCATAGACAAGCGAAACTTTTAGCTAAAAAAATTTTAAATGCTATACAATTATATTGTAATGCTTCTTCGATTAAATTGTTTCGGACAACTAGAAATGGCGTAATAAAGTTACATTCGATTCTTTATCATTAATTATCTGCGCCAATATTTAATAATTTGATTAAATATGCATGGTTTGCTTCTGGTCTCACACATAAAATAAGTGAATTTTTAAATGTAAAACAAGTTTGTTTCTCTTTTTTAAACACTGACAGTTTGCATTGTGTTGAGAATAATTGCCAAAACCTTNATTCATTGTCATTACACATCAAAATTAAAAGTAGAATAGTAAAATATTTAGGTAATAATTAACATAATTTCCATTTCTTTTTCGTAAAAAGAATGAAAAAATTTTAAAATGTAATATCAGTTATTGTCTGTATTTCATTTGTTTGAATTAGATAACATTTTTACACTGCTAGTACTTTAGTCATTTAATAACTTTTCATAATAATACAGCAATTGTCAATTAGTTCAATTTAATATTAACATTGATACTTTAAAAATAAATTAGTGAACTTTCAAGCATTGTTATTAAAGGTTTTCATTTCATTGTTTCAATACAGTTTTCATTTTAATATGAATAATGTCAAGAAACATTGATCAATCCATCTGTTGTTGAGTGATTGGACACAATGTTTTAAAATACAGTAGACCCCACTTTAAAACAGGTTCATATAATGCAGATTTGTATATAACGGCAAAAAAATTGCGACCATATTTGTATAAACACACTAAAAGAAACTCGTAAAATACAGTAAAACATCATCGCCAACTCATGTCGCAACAGGATTGATCAAATCTAGACCAATAGCGGATTTTGCACAAACCATTGAGTTTAAACAAGCAGCAGACCTACTAAAAACCATTTATTATTTAACGGCCATAAAAATTATATTTATATTAATGATGTCTCTGAAGTTCAGCAAATTTTTCACAGAAAAATAATTTATCAGGAAAAACACGCCTACCATTCGATGTGCCACTCTGTGACGAAAACAAGCTTAAGCAATGGCATCGTCGAACAGTGCACACTTGGTAAGTAATCCTACAATTTTTTGTTTATAGCATAGTTTATATGGATTATTCCCAAAAAATTATACGTGTTTTGGAAATGTTGAGTCAAATTAGTCTAGAATCAATTAATTTTATGGAAGAAAACTTTTCAAACAGCCGTAGTCCATAAACTGCATACATGCCGGGCTGTAATCGGCTCATGTATTTAAGGACTCGTACAACATGAATTTCATAAAAAACAGAACATATCTACCCTGTTATAGGGGGTGTCGACTGTATTGCATTTTTCAAGTAATAATCATCATCTAATTTTTATTCCACGTTGTATGTTTTTTAATTTTATTAAAATATTAATAATCCAACATAATTTGGTCATAAACATGCAATTCAAACATGTCATTTTTCAATTACAAAGTTGTTAATGTCATGAAAAATGAAAAATAACAATCTGCTTTTATATTGACAGTAATGCAAATATTCTCATTTAATTCTTATTACATCTGCAGAAAAGAATAATTATGTATTAGTACACTACATAATTGATTTAATGTGTTTATATACACTACATAATTGATTTAATGTGTTTAAAGTACACTACATAATTGATTTAATGTGTTTAAAGTACACTACATAATTGATTTAATGTGTTTAAAGCTTATAAGCCATCTACATTTCTTGGCATATAAGCTTTCTGTCCCTCTGACACATTCATCTATTACTAAACAAATGATTAGATAACTAATCTAATACTTTGTACTATTTTTAATTAAATGATATACTTTCAATGTATTTAATGGCTGTTGTGTTCAGAAAATAAAATTTCTTATACAAGTAGTTGTTCTTTTCTATAGACATTATATTACTCTTCAAGCTTTTTCTATCTAGTCACCTTATTTTATGATCAAACAAATATATGAATAATGATATTAACTCAAAGAATACTGATTATTCTCCACACAATAATCCTCTAATAATTTCTAAGAGACAACAATATAGCTTCTTCTCTTTCAATAAACATTCCCAGAAAAATCTCTATTGATTGGTATTTTATCTTGAAGAATATTTTCCCTTGCAACTATAATACAATGGATTCTCAATCTATTGTTTTTGGTAGGACTCTGGGGAAAAACGACTGATGCGGGAAAATGATTGTGATGAGAAATTTATGACATCAATGTTCTTATTGTTTATCTTGTATGAAATGTGTTATCTTGTTTCAGTGATAGGTTTATATGATGGCTTTCTGTAATACTAAATGATATGGAGCATGCGCATGGATGTTCATTTATTCTACATTTTAAAAAATTGTTAAGAATACTGAAATTTGTTCTATTTTCTTTTGGTAAGAATACTTAATGTATTGACTCTTTTCTTGCACTTGAAGATGATACTTATAAATATACACATCAAGGTTTGTCCTATATCAGGATCTCATAAGCTTTTTATCTGCAATCCCTTCTTACAACAAAAATATTTTTAGATCCATTTTACAATGAAGTTTTCATGATTCTCCCTTATAATATGATGCAAAACAAATCTCTGAATTGGCATAAGCTAAAATTTATGTTGTTTCATAAAATTTCAATATATCAAACATTAACAAATTATTATTAACAAATATAAAATACATTCCTTTATATACCATACTTATTTCATAAGCATAAACCTTAGTTTTTCAAAATTTTTGTGACTGTCTAAAATGTTTAGTCCACTCTTCAAGTGGTTGCAACTTCCTGTGCCAAAAAAGTTTAAGTTCTAGAGAGTTCACAAGACAAACTACTCTATAGATACTGTACTACATTAATACATTTCATTACATTTTGTACAAGTAGAAGCAAAATGGCATTTCAATAGAATGTTTATTTGCACAAATTTTCTTTTTACATCAATTTGAGCATTTTATCATTAAGTCTACAAGTATAGCAGTTAGTAGTCTTGAAAAGTATGATAAAGATGTGCCTTATAATTGAGAATATACAGTAGTAGCCAATCTAAAACCTCTGAAAATTTAGTAGCCCTTCAGCAGCAAAAAAAACCACAAAATATCAATTAAAAGGTAAAACATATAAAAATAGTTTTCATAACTTATGAAATTTTGAAAATTTATACTATATACATACAGTATAAATTACATAACATATAGTATATACATTGTACTTACACCGAAAATGAAAAAGCAAGAACATCAAACCACGATAAAAGGCAGTACCAGATATCTACGAGGGTGAGATTTTCTGTCTCGCAAATAAGAGATTCTATTTGTCATTTGTGCATGATTTATTTGAATGAAAGTATATTTAATAAATATATTAAATATATATCAAATATGCTGTCTTCAGCATATATGTATGAGAAGACAATGATCCAAGTTTCATACAGAGAAATTAATTCAATCAGTGATTAAAAAAAGATCACTACAATAGAAATAATAAACTTTATTGTTGCTCCATTCTCTTTCTATTCTTCCAAACAAAAGGGAACATTTCATGTCACCAAATGACAATGCTAATAACAGCAAAAAAATAAGAAATGTCATAATCTGAAGTCATCACATTTGCGCTCTTGCTAACATATCTTGCCAGAAATTTTGCTTGCTCACATCTACATGATGACAAAACATTTTTAAATTCTGTATAGACTGTACTTTTCCTTTTAGTATGCCATGCTATGTGTTTTACTGCATATCACCATATTTCATGTACTTTTTCCCTTACTAAATAATTATAACAGTCAAAAGATTTATCACTTTTAAATGACTGTTTTGTATAATAGCAGGTTCTGTCTACAAAGTAGTCATGAAAATCAAGCTATTTTGTCATATCACTGCTAAAGAGATTGTGTAGTTCAAGCCTCTCCAGGTCAAATTACTCAAGCTTTCCTTTATAAACAGCTTCAACCTCATCATTCAAAGTAAAATAATAACAACTCATAATTATTTATTTTTATTTTGTAACCATTTTGGTTTTTAAAATATTAAAATGATTTCAATGTCTTATATGAGCAAGGTACAAACATACACACACATAGCTAGTTGGAAGTGACAAAGGTCCTACTACTCCCATGATGCTTTCTTTACACCAATGTTTCCCAATGTGGGGCCCACGCCCCACAGGGGGCAATTAGATTGTTAAAAGGAGGGCAATTCGAAAATGGACTCGTTCAGAGTTTAAGTTAACCATATAGCCACTTTATATGTTAGGAGGGGCATAAGAATTTTAGAAAGGCTTAGGTGGAACATAGCACAAAATAGATTGGGAAACATTGCTTTACACTGTTGTTGTTTTACATAGGTGAATATATGTTGGCATATAAGTCAACTTTTTTAAGTATAAAAATAATTGTTCAAAACCCCTGGTTTTGAACAATTTTTTATGCTTAACTTATATAGAGGATATAAAATAAGAACCTTTACCACAAAGTGGTAAAGGTTCTTATTTTAGGGAAACTTTTAGGAAACCTTATTTTAGGGAACCTTTACTTTGTGGTAGAGGTTCTTATTTTATATCCTCTATATAAGTTCTCTAGTTTCTTATTATATATCCTCTATATAAGTTCTCTAATTTTGTGGTAAAGGTTCATATTTTATATCTTCAAGTGAAAGAGTGTTTCTAACAATCACTAAACACCATTTATCTTAACCTGAGCAGGCTGTTATAAATATTTTTAACTAAAATTCATGTTAGAGAACTTATTTAACATAGAATTGGAGCATTTAATACAGTATAATCCATATAAACTAGAATCAAACAGTACTGAATTACTTTTCCATTTTAAACAGGTTTAAAAAAAATAGAAAAAAATACTTAATCTTTAAATGACACCAGATAAATGTCACACAGTTATGTTCATTTTGTATGGTAAAATCACTTTTACGTAAGTAAAAAAATTTTTTATTACTAGGTTTAGTTTAATGTGATTCTAATTAAAAATGAGAGTATTCAAATGCAAGAATTTAGAACTATTTGGTTGAAAAAGTTCTCATTGTTCCCAAGAACTTATGCTAGATATTCAATGTAATCCTTACAAGCTTGCATGACATCAACCAAGCTTTTGAGAACTAAGGACTAGTGTCTCACTTTGCCATCAGAAATTCTAATTTCATTACAACAATACAGATAGAAAGTTATTCTGTGATTGCCTTCTTAAAGAATTTTAATAGTCTAATTACAGAGATTGAAGTTAACAATTAATTAATTCATTACCAACAATATTAATCAATTTGTTCTTTAATATCACTAATAGTTAGTAACTAACTATTCTGTACAAACAAATTGACACTATGTTACCTTATTCTTGCTGTTTTCAGGAATTACATTAGTTTTACATTCTTGAAAGTATTTGATTCTATTCCTTGTTAATTCTCTGGTCACATAACCTTTGTTTCTATGAAAAGGTTTGAAATTGTTCTTGGAATAAATTTTGTCAAGCTCTGCAGTGGAGATGATTTTACTTATTTGTCTACAAGTGGAATCATAATTTTCTACTTTATTCAGGTAAATTTAATTTTTTGTATCCAAAAATATCTTCTATTTCCAGATTGGACAGATTTGCAGCTTTTAGTAAAATTTCACATAGAAAATCACTCCATTCTGAAAATTTTTTTTCCATTTAGGCAGATTTCACATTTATTCAGATTCTGTTTCAGACAAACTTTATTGTATAATAAAAATTCATTATACACAAATACCATACCACACATTGCAACAACTAATGCAACAACTGTATTTCACTAATGCAAACAGCAGTGCATAAGCAAAGGCATGCTATAGTGTTCTAATAATATATACCATTAGAAATATCATTTCTTATGATATATAACATTATGCTGTGTATACTCTTAATTTAAACCCCTGTAGTTCTTTGCCCGAGTTAACTCGGGCATGTTACATAGCCTTACATAAAACTCGGTCCTTTCGGCC
>NW_019386727.1:22803-24738 GCF_000671375.1 Centruroides sculpturatus | reverse complement strand
GTCACGTATCAACTAAAATGATGGAAATAAAGCCAAGTGTATTTATAACTCAAATGAGAGTTCGAAGTCCAATGTATTAAAAAAAAACACGGTTTCAAGCCAACATAGTATTTTATTTATTGTTTTCATGTTTTAATTCATTATTAGGGCATTTAGTTGTGTTATTTTTACTTTATATTCTGTGTATTTGTTGTTTTAAGTTTATGGAAATGAGTTAAGTTTTGGGTCTCGGAATGAATTAATTCTTTTATTATTTCTAATGGAACAAATTGGTTCGGACTTCGAACGTTTTGGAGTTTGAACTTCCTCCTGGAATGAGTTAAATTCGGAGTACGAGGCACCATTGTATTTAGATTTGTAACTATGTAATTATATAAAATAATAATTGCCTTTAAACTAGAATTTTCATAAGTATCATATGTAGTATAGTCGTAATAATCCATTGCTCCTGGCCAAAATCCAAAAAATGAATCGAATCCTCTTCTTGTTGGAAAATATTCTTTTTTGTAAAACCCTAAATGCCACTGAAACGCATTTACTTTTTATTAGAAAAAAATATAACAATCAATTTTACGAAAATATATCAATGATAATAAATCCTAAAAGTAATTATTTTCTTTATACAAAATAAAATAAATATTTCAGTATATACTATGTATTTGCATAAAACCACATCCCAGTTGTGAGGTTAATATATTCACTTGATATTATATTTGAGTCAAGCAACCAATCATAGTTTTAAATAAAAATATAATGCATGTCTGTATTTTTATCCTTTTCGTGTAATGCAATTTCAATTCTTTTATTCGCTGTAAGTTTGTAATGAGGAGAAACACTTCCATTTGAAAAATATGCGCTGTGTTATTTTGGAGCAATAGACTAGCTATAATACACGTAATGAAAATAGCAAGAGCATGGCCTGTGGAATAAAAATTGCACTTGTCTCAGTAAATATTTTATATCAGAATGCAGATGGAAATTTAATTTTTCTCCTGTCAAATATGAAAAATATGCAAAATTTGTTTTTTATCTGATGTTTTTCATGTATAATGAACGTGAATTAGTGCAATATCACGAAAATAGAAAACACAAAAACAAATATTTGAGAAAGAATATTTGCTGTTAGTGAACAAAAATAGTAACTGCATTATTTCAGTGATTATTTTTTTTTCTTAGATGTGTATTAGTCCATTTATGCAACTATGAATTTATTCGTTTATGTAGTAGAAGTTTTGTTGTATTTAGAACCCGATGGGCATAAAAGACGACATAACACGATCAGAAAAAGATCACTTGGGCCACGTGTTGTAATTCTGCAACACGCCTAAAAATCGACGGAAAAACTGTTTTTCAATAATAAAGACAAAGGTATATTACATTTAATATTACATTTAATGATCATAATTTTTGTGTTATTTTGTCCATAAAAAATAAAAGCATGGCAAGGTGTGATATTTTATGCCTCTCTATTCTGGCCCTTAATGTTTTAATTAAATCAGAAATTGATTGTGATATCGAAATGTAAATCTCATGAATTTGATTTGATATTTACAAATTTAATGAAACATAAATTTATTTTTGAAAAAGTAAATTTCACTTATAATTCAAATCGAACAAAAATGAATATGCCTGCAATTTTTACGAAACATCCTGTATGCATTTCAAGTTATATAAAATGGCAGTTAATATTTTCATGCATATTACTCATTAAAACAAACCTTTCCAACGCCGTGACTTCGATAACCAAATTTTTTCAAATATTGAGGTAAAGTTTTCACATCCAATGGTAATCCACTTGGCTCAGCAGTGCGAATAACAAGATGCTGAAGACCTGAATTTATATCGACAAGTTCATTAATTCTGTTTGTGAAAATTCTAAAGTATATATTTTAACAATAAAAACTTTTTGATACGTTTAAATATTGATGATTGAAA
>NW_019386727.1:0-17079 GCF_000671375.1 Centruroides sculpturatus | reverse complement strand
AAGAATTTATACCGTGCAAAATATCGTGCATCCGCCGACCTTATCATAAGTATATCTTACCCACCTAAGTGCCTCAACACCAGTCGGATACCTCCCTCCGAAGTTGCTCCTGTTACCTGAACACTCTAAATATCAAGAACATTCCATCCAACACCCCAAGAATCCTGACGGAGAATCATCCAGTCATCAATCCTCGACTTCTCTATAAGGTATTTATCCACACGCGAATATCCTGTAACTCTCTCTCTCTCGCGACAGTTAGATTCGATAATCTAGGGATATAGAATATGGATATATATATATCAATCCAAGATGTCTATGATCGTATATCATGTACTCCTGCTCGTTAAAATAAATTTGTTATTGTTTATTAATCTGGAATCGAGTGAATCACTTCCTCGTTTCTCTCTCCTCACCTCTACTCCGAATCCAAGCGCTCACACGCTACCGCTCGCGAAGCTTTAGACTTAACGTCGCGAGTTCCGAGTCCCCTAGAGGCTCGGTGGTGTCATCCTGACAGGGCGCCAAAGAGGTGCCGACCCCTCGGTCACAAATTCTTTTATTCGCTGTAAGTTTGTATTGAGAAGAAACACTTCGATTTGAAAAATATGAGCTATGTTATTTTGGAGCAATAGACTAGCCATATACACATAATGAAAATAGCAAGAGCATGGCCTGTGGAATAAAAATTGCACTTGTCTCAGTAAATATTTTATATCAGAATGCAGATGGAAATTTAATTTTTCTCCTGTCAAATATGAAAAATATGCAAAATTTGTTTTTTATCTGATGTTTTTCATGTATAATGAACGTGAATTAGTGCAATATCATGAAAATATTTGAGAAACAATTTTTGACAAACAATTGAATGTGAAATTGTTTCTGAAATAACATAACATAACACAAATATTTGAGAAAAAATATTTTCTGTTAGTGAACAAAAATAGTAACTGTATTATTTCAGTGATTGTTCTATTTTTCTTAGATATGTATTAGTCCATTTATGCAATCATGAATTTATTCGTTTATGTAGTAGACGTTTTGTTGTATTTAGAACCCGATGAGCATAAAAGACGACATAACATGATCAGAAAAAGATCATTTGGGCCACGTGTTGTAATTCTGCAACACGCCTAAAAATCGACGAAAAAAACTGTTTTTCAATAATAAAGACAAAAGTATATTAAATGATCATAATTTTTGTGCTATTTTGTTCATAAAAAATAAAAGCATGGCCAGGTGTTATATTTTATGTCTCTCTATTCTGGCGCTTAATGTGTTAATTACATCAGAAATTGATTGTGATATCGAAATGTAAATTTCATGAAATTTGATTTGATATTTACAAATTTAATGAAACGTAAATTTATTTTTGAAAAAGTAAATTTCACTTATAATTCAAATCGAACAAAAATGAATATGCCTGCAATTTTTACGAAACATCCTGTATGCATTTCAAGTTATATAAAATGGCAGTTAATATTTTCATGCACATTACTCATTAAAACAAACCTTTCCAACGCCGTGACTTCGATAACCAAATTTTTTCAAATATTGAGGTAAAGTTTTCACATCCAATGGTAATCCACTTGGCTCAGCAGTGCGAATAACAAGATGCTGCAGACCTGAATTTATATCGACAAGTTCATTAATTCTGTTTGTGAAAATTCTAAAATATATATATTTTTTGACAATAAAAACTTTTTGCTATGTTTAAATATTGATGATTGAAACATATTTCTATAAACTTACCTAAATGTATTGGATGTTTTCCAGTAAGTAACGCAGCTCTTGATGGGGTGCATATGGGTTGAACGTAATAATTATCTAAGAGTATCGAATTAGCAGCCAAAACGTCAATATTCGGAGTCGGTATTTGTAAAGATCCGTGATAAGTTACGTCGTTCCATCCCTATTCATAATATTATCGTTATATGATACTACAGTATATATATATGTACAGTACACATATATAATATAATACAGTAATAATAAAAAAATTCAAATTTCTTTTTGTCGACATAACTAATTCTTAATTATAGCCTCATAATAATTGATGGAAATACTTACAAGGTCATCGACTAAATAAAAGATAATGTGAGGCGGTTTTCCTTGGATGCAGGAGAGATGAATAAATAAACTTATGCAGACCCTCCACTTCATTTCGAATGCCATTGGCAGCCAAACATTTAATGGTTTAACTTCGAATGAATGCAAGTATAAACGTTCGATTGATAAGGTATGCAATATCTGTTTTCCGCCTTGTTTCTGTAGTTTGAACAGATAATTGTTTTAATGATATTTTATTAAACATGATGTAAAATAAAAATCCTATTCATATACAGTTGTTATAATTAAACATATACATTCAGTCCCTTATATCTGTATTATAACTTTTGGCTACTTTATTAACAAATAAAAGAAAAAACGCGTTGTTTTCATTAAAACATGTCAGGCAAATGAAATAATATTCCATTATAGTAGAGCATCGATTATCCGACTTAATTGGGGAATGGGGTTGGTCGGATAACCGAAAAATATAAAAAAATACATTATTAGTATAGTACAGTGTTTCTCAACGGGGGCGGTATCGCACCCATGTGGGCGTTTTTCGATGTCGAGGGGGCGATTTGTAATTTATATTTTGGGGGGAAAAACAATTTTCTGGACGTTATAGTAAAACATTATATTAAGAATAATCAGATATTTTATTCGTTATATCGTACAATAATTAAACAAATAACATTATACTAGTAACTAGTCTATTTAATGCAGTACGAATTTGGCGTTAGCCTTGTCCCTCGGCATCGGAATTTTGTAGTGAAGGGGGCGATACTACGTAACGGTTTTTATTCAAGGGGGCGACTATTCATTACAGGTAGAGAAACACTGGTATAGTATATTAGTATATCCCATATAATTAGTAGGCCTATATTAGTATAACGCTATTAACCCACTTCCCATTGAATTTTCATCGATGTTAAACCTAACAAATTTTTTTTTTTAAATAATAATCGTCGCTATTGTATCGTTAAAAATTATTTTTAAATTATTTTATTGCTCACAAAACAAACAACCACTCATAATTAGAAAATTAACCCTCGTTTAAATACTGGGCTCCCTTTCATGGTCGAGCCGGTGTTGCTAGCTAAAACACGCAAAAATTTAACAAAAATAATATTAAAGTAGCCAACACTGCCAAGTATTGTACAAACATCACTAGCGGACATTTGAAATTTGCCGACTAGAATGGTCGACTAACAGATGTGACGGTTGATCGGGGTTCGGATAATCGATGCTCTACTGTATTTTTAAATTCCAGTTTGATTACGAATCATTTCTATTATTAACCGTTTCAAAAAGCAAAATATATATTTAGATGAGGATGTTTGTTTGTTCGCTATACATTCCTACATCGTTCGATCAATCTCGGCAGTTTCAGTACATTTCACCCAAAAACATTCATTAAACTTTTATATGTGAATTAATTTCTGTCTATAATCGATTCACATGAAGTTCTTTCTATTGGCAAAAACTTTTAAAAATAATAAACTAAATATAATTCATACAAAAAAAATAGGATAAGCAGCGGTATCTCGTAGTTCGGACTACTCTAAATTCGAACGCTTCAGTTTAAATGCAAAATTAGACAAAAAATTGCGCGCGCAATGAAAAATGTGCTCGAAGCGTAAACACAATCCGTTATCTGTTCAAGTCATCTGTTGCTCTACCTCTTTCGTTATGCTTATATATTTTCAGTGCTTTATTCGGTTTTTTTGCTGTTTTTGGGTATTAATAAAAGCTGTTGTCTGTCTGTGTGAATGACTTATAACTCCTGCAATTTTTGTTTAATCGAATTGAAACTTTGATTATGTTTATTATTTGTTCTGTTGGAAAGTATAGACTACTTATTTGGCGAAAATGTTAACTATATAAACATTTTATCGATTTCGGATCAGGGATCCCACTTACATTTCAGTGACATTAGTGACCACGTGACGTTCATGCTCAACGAGGGAATTTCCCTTAAGTTCCATTTTTAAATATTTTGGCAAATGGCGCATTATAAACATGCTTCATTACATTTAAAATTTAAACTTTAAAAATGTAGCCGCATCGTGTCACATCTATAACAAATTTTTTAAAAAAATATTTTCATAATGACCACGTAAGACATCACGTGGTCATTATTAAAAGATCCGATCGAAAGTAAACGAGCCCGTTATGTAGGAAGTATTATCGCTCATCTAATTAACGTACAATACATACAATTCATCTTTGTTTTATCAACATGGAATTAAAAATACTTGCTATTTTGTCGAATAAAAAATGTCTAGGGAAAAGCGAAAGAGTAAAATTGGTCAGGTAATAAAAGAATAAGAACAACTGACAACCCTGAAAGGCCTGAAGTCTGACTTGAGCAACATCAAATAAGAACGGCTTTGTCAACGGCTGCGGAAATAGCATCACAATGTCAAGCTCGACTTGACATTGTGATGCTGTTTCTGCTCGACTTGAAGCTCATCTCAATTCTTCAATCTCTACTTTCTCATAAAAATATTCAGTCATGCTTGACGGAAGAATTTCTAGTATATACTGTATTGTCTGTTGTCTGTCAATTTTTCACAATTTCTTCCTGCAATCTTATTTTTCGACAGCTTCTAAACGTTTTGAATCCTTAGGTTTAAAATTTCTCGAACAGAACTTTTTAAACCATATTTGACACGTTCAAAGTTTAGTTGCATCTTTCCCATACAAATTATAATTTATTTTTTTACTGTTTGTATGGCGTTATATCATTTTCGAAACTCTTAAGGTATAATGTGCCCGATATGCTGTTATCCGAAGACATTACAATTTGATGTTAATTATTCGAATAAAATGTGAAATTTAAAACAAGCTTCTAAACCAATAAAATCTCACACTTAATATATGTTAAATTTCACAACTGTTATAATTAAGTCACACGTTTATGTTAAGATGCCAAGTATCACGATGTAATGTACCATCAATAAATGCAAATTTCTTTTTATTATACAGGATTTACGTATTTTATTTATGGTTCTTGTGTTTTAGTTCATTATTCGGGCAGCTAATTATGTTATTTTTATCTTAAATTATGTGAATTTGCTGCTTTAAGTTTATCGAAATGGGTATTGTTGGTGTTTGGGAATGAATTAATTCATTTTCCATTATTTGTAATGGGAAAATTTCATTCAGACTTCGAACGCCCTCTTGAAATGAATTAAGTTCGAAGTACGAGGCACCATTGTAATAAAAAAAAAAAACAAATATTATGTTCACTTAATTACTGTGACAATCATATTCTCTCTCACGGCTGCCAACGCATTTTGTGGTGGCGCTAGTGAAATGTAAAAAACGTGGTTATCATTTTAGGATAATGCATCTTTTTGCTTTGTATTAAAACAATGGTTCGATATTGCTCTTTGTCCCAGTGTGAACATAAACAGGGAGGTTATTATAATGAATAGAAAATTCGCTTTCGCAAATTAAGAAAAGCACGAGTTTCGAAATTAAAGATTGGATAGAAAATATAAAAAGTTACTCAGTTTAAACTGTGACTGTTATTTGTGATACTATATAAAAAAGGCACTTTAAAAAACATATTACAGTGCTTTATGTTTATTTCTATTTTCGTTATTACTTTTTGAAAATTTCAGTATTTCACAAATCTACTTCCAGCTTTTTACTGTACAAAGCAATGTTTCTTTTATTCAAGCAATTCTTTTACATTTTTTATAATCACGAGTAAGTAATATTTAAAGCAAAACGTGAAGCAGGTTAAATAACTTTTCAATAAATTCCACATTCTTATTTACTTTAATCACAGCAATTTCTTTATCAAAACTTTAAAAAAGACAAAAGTGTCGTTCCTGCAGACCTAAAATTGCCAAAGACATTTTAATTGGAATATAACATTTGTGTTTCTTTGTAATACAGTATGTCTCATATTTAATCAACAGTAATTAACAAAATATATTATATAGGATTAGTTTTACATGAATTATTTAAAATTCTTCATGCTAGTAGTTAATTAACAGATAAACAGATACTTTTTGGAGATTCGACGAGCTGATTTAGTAAAGATTAAGTAAATACCTCATCTTTACTAAACAGGAAAGTAGATAGACTGTACCTAAATACTCTAGCAATCAAGTTTTTAGATTAGTAAGAGACTATAAATGAAATTTGACAAATTGACATATTGATCATTTATGCAGCCTTCATTGCCAGCACAAAAAGTGAAAATTGCTAAATTCATTCATGACCAACCATTTAAGCATTAAATTTTGTTAATCTAGGAGATAAATTTGTAATTCTCCCAATTCTCTATTGCAGTTTTAGTAAATGAAAGACTAACAATCTTAAGGATTACTGCATTGGCTTCCTGACAAGATTTACTTGGATCAGGAAGTCATTGATAACTCGTTAAGAAATATAAAGATTATTTATTATAAATTTCATTTTGTTGAATTTTTCCGTCCAATGGCGGAATTATTATTAAATAAATCAAATTCTACATTTACAAAATCTACATCTTCCAGCGCTTTTCTAGTAGATATAAAGCAGAACCACCCATTGGCCAGATGGCTGAGAAGTAAGACGTCCGTGTTTCACCGATTCCTTTTATTTTTAATTGAATGTTTGAGTTTTTTAAAGGACTTTTTTACCTTTGACGGCATGAAGCCTAAAAAGGAAGGTCTGTCGTCATTAATGTGTATATGTAGTCTGGAATGCAAAATAAATGGTAATCCCTCTTGGACAGACTTGTCTTTGATTTATTTAATTATTTGTCATAAATGTCATTGATGTGTCAGTTGTCAAACAACTGAGACATCAATCTTGCCACGAATTTTGAATATAGTTGAATAATTAAATTAAATGTAACGAATAATTATATAAAAAATGCAGCCAAATAGCACTAGCGACAACTGAGGTTTCAAAACGAGTTGGAATTAAAAATTTATTAAAACAAAACTAGAAAAACTTCCATTGTTAAAACCTATTAAAGGTCGGATTAGTTGTGCAAGTCATATGAGACAGAGACGAAAAAAACTATTAATGTCAAACACTACATAACAGATGTAAACGAACGTCCACCAGTAAGATGGACCTTTGACAAGACGCTCGTATACAAGCAATTAAACATAGAAAAATTTTGAAAAGGGGAAAGATTAATGATAAAAAGGGAGAGCCGTGCCATAGACGCCAATCGACGAATCTCCTCACCTGCTACTCCCCGGGGCCCATCTTCATCCGATAATCGAGAAAACAACCTCGATGCTTAGGATGTCCGAACAATGAATTGTTTAAAGCAACTATTTGTTCATAGTGTAAGTTTATTTCATGTTAAAATAAATGGGTTTGTAAGATACTTGTCATCATTTGTCTTCTCCGCAATACGCACATGCAAACATATTCCTTCAGTTCATCCTGACGCGGAATTAATCGATCTCACTAAAAGTCGGCTAACTTATACAATAGCGTGTTTTACTTTTTAGAAAATTATGGTGTGCACCCCATACTTGCTTAAGTGAATATCATAAAATTTCAGGCTTGTATGCAACCCCTGTAACTATGAAAAAAAATTTTACATTATAATATTTATTCGTATTTTTAGAGCAGCTTTCGAAAGTATTATCCATAATTTCGTAAACACGCAAATTTAATTAATTTGGTTAATCCTGAAATCATTCAAGAACGTATATATCTGTTGAATAGTTTCGTGAATTTTTATTAAAATTTAATAAAATACAATGTATTTTTATATTAAAATTTCTCTTTTGTAATCGCAGATTGATTATCGTCAATGCTAGTGATCTAATGTTGCAGTAATATTACATAAGTAGCGGATTATCTGTAGAAAGACCCAAGGAAAATTTTCGGGATTTTCCATCCCGAAAATTTTCTCTAGGCTCCTGGGTCTATCAGGGATATGTTGGATCTCAATCTGTTCCAACCCACCGACTCTATTGTGGGCCTCACTGAAACCACGATGGGCGTGATTGAAAAGTGCTCTCTCACTGAGTAAAAGAGTAAAAAATAACAGTTCATAATAAGTTATAAATGTGCATATAATTTATATAGGTAAATTATATATTAAATATTCTATTGTATTCATTCTGAAAAAATTTTCACTTCATATAAATATGCCACTCTAGACCTCAGGCTTCAGCCATCCTGTTGACAGACACGGTTAAACTGACTGCCTATACATCAAAAAACGAAAAAAAAACCCCTATGAATTTTTCAATAATTTTTGACAAAAGACAAATTTTTAAATGTTGTGATGTATAATATTGCTGTATTGCTAAATCAAAAAAGCTTAATTATAAATTTAATTTTGTAACATAAAAATTGTTAAATGTACTGTTTTTATATAAAAGATAGGGCATTTCATATAAATATTAACTATAAGAAAAATTTTAAAAAATGCTTTTTCGCTTACCTTATATGTGATTATTATTAATTTTTAGTCTGTTACTATAAGTAATAAAACTTATTTAATAATATGTTATTATCTATAATAAAAATACAAGGAAAATAAAAACAATTTATCATAAGAAAATCAGCTACGAATAGACATTATCGAATCTTTAAAATGCTACTATTAAACAAAATGGAAACTAAAGCTATTGAAAAAGACTTGAAAAGCAAAATGCGTGTTTGTCAAGAACTGCTTCGCTTCTCAAACGGTTTTAGGATATTTTAAACTTTCCTATAGTTTATAAAAGTTTTTGTTACGTTAACACTGTATAACTTATATATTGATTGTGGTGATTATTCTTCTATCGCCAACTTTTTTTAGATTGTGTTTCGGCGATTGCGATTCTACTAACTGCGCATTTTACTTGTATTCTGAATAGGTAATATTTCTCTCTTCACTGTTAGCTAGGTATGGATTATATAGTGCGATGGAAAGCGTCTCCGCAGAGTGGTCACCACTAAGTGTCTGGGCTGATTTGCCAACGTCATAATTTACTTTGTGTCTTTGAACGTGCCACGTCGTTATTTCGTTGGTGGAAGCGCCTGTCGTTTCCACGCCCAGCGCGGACGAACTTAAAATCGCACTGTGTCTATTAAATCTTAGAACCATAAGATTTACGACCTCATGGAAAAAACCCAGAAGAAAACCAAATAACCAGGGAGAGCGATGACAAATCCAGGCAGTCGTCGTCTAGTTGTCCGATTCCCGAGAAGAACTTACTACATAATATCGCTGCCACCTTCGAACCAAATCTCAAGTGTTAGCCAAATTTAGAAATCCGTTGGATATTCTTTGTGGACTGTCTTACTTGTTTGTGAACTATTCTCTCCAAGACGCCGTGGTTGGATATCAACGTATCATCCTCCAAGTCCTTAGATCTACCCCAAGACTCCTAACAAGGTATTTATCAACACGCGAATCGTTTGTATACTCTCTCTCGAACGGACTAGTAATGTTATTAGAACCTGTAGTCATGCTTGGTACTCTTGTATACCTGTATGTTCTTTTGTTAGTATTAAAATCATTATTGTTAGTTAACCGGAATTTAAAGTGAATCACTTCCTTGTCTCTCTCCTCACCTCTACTCAGAATCCAACCGCTTACTCGCGACCGCTCTCGTAACGTAGAATTAAATTAACCGTCGCGATTTCCGAGTCCTGAGAGACTCGGTGGTGTCACATCCTGACGCGGTGTCAAAGAGACACCGACCCTACGGTCACATAAATAAAGAAATTATGAAAATCTATAAAGAAAAGTGGATAGATGCGAAAGAGAAACGATTTACACTGGATTCATCAAAGAGCACAACGCCTATTTTAAAAATTAGATTGAAAACTCATAAACCCGGGAAAAATGTAGACCGTTAGTAGATTTTTTGCAATTCTTTTTTACAACTTAGAACAATATCTTGAAAAATAAATTACAAGGTAGCCCATACTCGGATTACAGAATAACATGGCAGACGAGCTAATTAATTAACAGAACATTATGTGCGGAAAGAACACCGGTGATCCGTTCGAGGTTAAATTAAAAAATATTCAATCACCTTGCTTTATACATTCTAGTAAAAATAACTGTACAATTAATACAGTAGAATCTCGAAAACTCGGCCTAATGTGGACCGAAGGGTGGCCGAGTTTGTGAAAATGCCGAGTTATCGGGAATGGGGTTAAAAAAATAAGTACGAGTGTTTCCTCAGAAAATACTGTACTGTACTTGTATGTATTGTTTACTTGAGAATATAACAGAGAATAAACTGCCCAAATACCCTTAAACAAAGGAAAAGTACGTCCTTTATGAAGGCATAGAGCCTTTACTACATGAAAATGAAAATTAATGAATACACTGTGTACAGTAATTTACCTGATAAGACAGACCTCAGAAAAATACTTTATGAGAGCTTTTATACTTTTATAAAGCTGTTTATAATGAAAATTAATTAACTAAGGATTTTTTTGCTCTGCCAGGGTGTGGCCGAGTTATCCGGAGTGCCGGGCTATCGAGAGCCGAGTTTTCGAGGTTCTACTGTATTTCTATAACGTGATATATGTCTACAGAAATTTACAGAACATGTAGTGATTAAAAATAATGATAACTTAATTAATTTGAATAGCGGAATGTCAATAGATTATGTAAAGAAGCACGTCATGTATAAAAATAAAAGCCCGCCATTGATGTAGGAGATTGTACCTTTGTAAAATATTTTAATATTTTACATATTTGTTAAAAAATTCTTAACTGTATGCTACAAAACCATTTTATCGTTTATAGAATAAAGAGGGGTGAGCGAAAACTGTAAACTGCCAGGCTGCAATTTATAATTATATTTCAAATTTACTTAATTTAAAATATATGAAATTAGCAGTGGCTTGTCCCTGTACAATTGAAGAAGAGATAACGGTATCATATAGAATAATCTAGTTGTAAGACTTAGAATAGTAATAAGACAGAGATAGAGAGAGAGAGAGAGAGAGACTTTTTAAACAAATGTAATTATTTAATATACTACCTTATCCTGAAAATACTTATGTGATATAAATTCCACTCAAATGAATTTCAATGAACATTGTGTCATAAAACATTGTTTCACCAATCAACCTGAACTTTTGTGGTTTTGTTGAATAAAATATTTGAAGAAAAGAAAAAGTATTCAAGTGAAGAAAGATGTCGTGACTTTCCATTTTGAGTGCAATTTGAACTATGAACTTATAGAAAGTGCTTTGTGATTTGAAGAAGACAGCACGTGATCATCTAAGATCCCTAAAATTTCTACAACTACAAGAAGTCACCAGACAGATGTGTTTCAGAAAGACTTACGAAACAAATACGTTCTAGATGTGTTCCAGATGTTTAAAGGACAATGAGAACTTAATGACTTTTAAGAACAGTATTCTTATTTTTTTTTTATTACCAAAGAAATTATTTCTAAATGCACATCCCACTTCACTCAAATTATTTTTAGAAACATTTCAACGAAGTTACAAGTGAAAGCAAAAGTTTGTTCAACCACTGAGGAACTGTGTCAATTTTATCATCATCTTGAAGATGAAGAAACATTTGTTTATTTTTATAATCTTTGATTTGCAATTTGTTTTATATTATATCAATTGTATTTAAGTTTTGATTGAAATTATTGTATAATTTTAAGTTTTTCATTTTGTTTAACGCAAATTTTCAGAGAGAGATAGAGTAATTCGAACTTATGTAATAATGTGGAAAAATCACGCCTCATTTAAATTTAGTGTGATTTTTGAAAATAAGGGAGTAATGTGAGATTCGAATAGTCCCTGGGTCTAATTAACAATTTAAATATAAAGTTACAATTTTGAAGTGAAATATTCTTTCATTTTGGTGTGTAAATATCATTTTTCTAATGTGAGAAAACTGATAAAAGAGCCACTTCCTTTAATGGAAGTAGACATCCTTTTGTTTTTCAGTTATCTATCATAAATCTCACCACCCTGGGAATTGTCCACCCCTCAATAATTCCCCTTTCTCTCAGTTCACGTGGGAGAATACAAATAAGCTGATTGGTCACAAATCATTAGATATAGTCAAAGATCTACATGATTCAGGGAGTACGTCAGAAGATCTCATAGGAAAAAGAGGTATCTCATATTCGCTCCCTAAGGCCAATGCCCTTAGTTCTCAGATCTCATAGAGGAGAGAAGCATCTTCTATTTGCTCCATAAGGCCAACACCCTTAGTCGTAGCACCTCGAGTTTAATAATGAGTTGAATTAGGAGAATAGAAGAAACCTATAATATTGTGCCAAATAAAGACCTCTCCATGAAACGAAGTATGATCATAGAATACAGATGAAGATAAAGACAAAGTAAACTTTGAGGTAGTATGATTATCAATGAATTTGTGAGCTCTCTCTCTCAAAGCGTATATTTTAATTGAACCTGTATTCTCTCTCAATCGCTCATTTTAATCATTAAATTATATCTATTTTGTATACTTTTTTAAATCCTAATTTATTAAATTCTTTTATTCCTATGTTAAAGAAATGTCTCTTATTCAATATCTGAATCAAATCCATATTATCTCCATACGCGTGTTAATCTGTGTAAGGGTAAATTGATTAACTGGTGTGGGATATCCTGACTAGAAAACGAAGGATTGTGAAATTCTTTAGTCTCGCTTTAAATTTAACGTTCAGACTGTAAGTCCATCAGCCCTCGATTTTCCTTGAATTAGGAAAAGCCGTACTTGTAGATGACCCGAGAACTAGTTTCACCAACTAGCCGCCAAATACGTGGTACCAACAATTTTAGAGGAAAGATACCCCCGGCTAAGCTCACTAAAATTTAAAAAAAAAGTAAAGAAAAATATATGTTCTTTTCATCAAAACATGTCAGAAAAAGAAATAATATTTTATGACTTAAATCGCTTCGATTATGAATCGTTTCTAGTTTTATAAGTTTTATAACAATATAAGTGAAAACTGCTTAGGCGAACATCTGCATTCGACAGGCATCTGTCAAAAATTTTGAAGCTCATATACAGTATACGCACAAGAAATAGTTTCTGTATCAACCTACCTTATTTCCACGATATTTTTAGAAAAATAATATCCAAGTAATTTTCGCAGCAAAATATTCAAAAAACAATAAACGCATTAATGCAAAAATCAGTTTTACTTCCTTTTTCGATTCCGCGATTGTAATGAAATCGTATAATGAGAAAAAATAATAAAATCGTTTTATTATTAAATAATAATTTTTCTTATTGTACTTAATTAATTAAGAAAATATTAAATATTAAAAAATACAGTATTTTTAAAGTTAAAATAAGATTAAACTAACGAAAACCAAAAGCAAAGTGATGGAGAGATAGGACGCGCTTGTATATCGATGACGTAATACACGTAACTGAGGAGCGAACCAAAACAACCAAGTGGAATTAATTAAGTCGGAAAAAGAAAGTGTGCATTATAATCGAGAAAATGCGACTACTGTATTAATCTTTAAAATATTGCTGTTAAATCTGTCTTATAATATCATGACTCCTGTAAATCGGGTTATTCGATAAGAATAAAATACAATACCAATATAGCCCTATCGTTGAAAAAATTCGCTTATTTTTGCTCGCCTCGAATTTTGCTAACAAGTAAGTAGAAATGGCTAAAAAGTGCGCAAAATACGTACGGAAATACGGTATTACAGCACCACCTGTATTGGACGACCACCTGTCTAAAAGACCACTTTTTGAAGGAACCGTGGGTGGTCGCCATAGAAAGGTTTTACTGTATTAACTATACATACTAAAGTTTAAAGGGGAAAAAATATGATTAAAATGAGTATGGGGAGATTTTAATAATATACAAATAAACTAAACCGGCATTTAAATGATAATTACCTATTACCAAATTAATCTATTATTTAATATTCATCTGTCCTTGAAGTTTACGAAAACTTATCAAAAATCAAGAAAGACGATAGAATGTCGGATATGAAATGGGCAGGGTATAAACTACTATATACTCCGCTGAAAATCTACAAAAGTTCTAATTCGGCGTACGAAACATGAACTGAGAATATTAAAATATTACGGACGAAAAAGTGAGACTAGTAGACTTAATATCTAACTCTAACAGTGAAAAACAATGGGCACAGGCCCTAGACTATTTCAAGCTAACAGGGCAAACAAAATCAAGAATTTGAATAACGTTATATTTAGAAGAGTAAAAGCAAAAGAAACCAATCATCTCTAATTAACAACATATGTGGACTCTAAGAAAGTGCAGGTCAAGTACAGGTAATTTAAACATCCCCAACTTGTATCCTATAATTTTTTTCTTCTTCTAATGTCTATTTATAAACTATATCGTTTCTTAGAAATGATTATAATTTATAAATACTGTTCCACGTTTGGCTGTATTTTTTCACTTATAATCATTCTTAGAGGATCAGCAGAAATTTATTCAGAGTTATCTTTGACTAATAATGCCGATATCATAAGGTACTGTCTGATATCTTGAATCTTAGAGTTCGGCTTTGTGTTAAAGTGTCTGATCTACTAAAGTCCTTAGAAAAAGCTATATCCAAGCTATACAAGCTACCTTTATTCACCGGAAATTAAATAAGACATATACCAAGTTATTAATGTAGATATAATTTAGTTTTATATGATTTGTTTGTACCAGCTCCCTAAGTTGTACTGCTGATCAAAAATTTTAAATTAAAAATTACATCGATATCAAAAGTTTTATTTTTACGCTATAAATGCTACAGCAGAGTATAAGAGGTTACTTATTGTTATAGTTTTCATAAAAACAGAAGCACGGCAGATTACTTTCTGTGACTCCTGACAGCACGAAAATATACAGTTTGCTTAATATGTTAACGCGAGTTCGATTCAATCGATTAGTTTAATATGTAAACCATAAACGTTATTAATATATATTTTTTAAAAAATAATTATGTCATTTAGGTCGTTATATTTCATATTTAACAAATTCAGAATATAATTGACCTATAAAAATACACTCATTTGTCGAATTTTTAATTAGCATTTAGGTAACAGATATTTATATTTATTCATAGTAGACAAGATTTTTTATTATAACATTATAATTGTAAACAATAACATTATATACATGAAATTATGTATAAATTTATATTTAAAAAATCAAAAACGATTTAACATGTAATAGTTGTATAGTATAGTACAGGGGTCGGCAACCTTTTGAGTTAGAAGAGCCAAAATTACAATTTACAAAATTTCAAAGTTTTTAAAGAGCCACAAAATTTTTTCTTGCCAACAATAAATAGTACTCGCATAAATAAAGTTTTTTGATAAAAAACTAATCTATTTATTTATAAGAAAAAATATCTATTTATTCATATACTAGCTTACCCATCGCGCATTGCTGCGATCTCAGAAGAAACAAAATTCAAGCAAACTCGTTATGATAAAATTCAATTTACATTTTATCATTTTTATTGAAACTTATTATTATTATTCATTTTCATCGGGAAAACATTTCAAAGTGTCGTTTCAATTCTATTTATTTATTGGAGTGCTTGTGGATACACGATATTTTTTGTTTTTCCGTCTGGTGCGTACACGAATAAATCAGAAGGTTTTCCGACGCGTGAGCTGGCCACATACAGTTGTCCATGCGAGAAGCACGGATTCTCCAAATTTAGCCCACACACTTGCAGCGATTGTCAGAAGTGCGATATTCCCCATTTATATATATATTTTTTAATCCTTTATAATTTTAATTATTTAATTGCTCCTTCCTCTCTTCCTTGGCATGTTGTGAAATTTCTGATAGTTGGATAATAAACCGTTTTATTGTAATTTGTCTTTTTAAATTATTTTGAGTCGATATTAAAATTTGAAAAAGGGGGATACCTAGATCGGTAAAATACGCGAATTTCTTCCTACAACTTCGGTTGTTGTTCGGGGTACAGTTAAGGTTTTAACGAAGTTCGAGCGAATACATAATTAGCAAAAAAAAGTTGAAATAAAGTGATTAAACAAAAATTATTACAAATATCGTAAATAACAGTTCACAAATGCATATATAGAGATATTTTTTGAAGGGGGGAAATGGTCTTCACAATTTGAAATCGATCGAACACACACTGCTTGAATGCTCGTGTAAACGCGCGCCATCTATCGTAGGATAAATGCCAGAAACCTTCGCGGAAGTGTATTAAAAAACTTCCCAAAGCTTCATGGCAATCGGATAAACGGTGTGGTAATGCATGAAGGACACGCACACACACAAACACACATACATTCATTTTTATATACCTGTATATAAATAAGTAGTGTTTTTCACAACAAATTAGATAATAGAAACATCCGACGACGGCGTCATTCGAGAGCTTCCGACGGACTGACGACAGTGACGTCGCGTGTCACGGGGGAGGGGTGTGGTGAAAAGCGAGTACAAGTGGCTGAGAGATAGAATCGGTGCCAAATCCTCGTTAATCGATTCAGAACGATTTTTAAATGTTTTTTTTTTTTCCTTTTTGATAAAATAAATAATATCTGCGTATGGAACTAAAGAGCAGCAGCTTCACATACAAAGAGCCGCATGTGGCTCGCGACCCCTGGTATAGTATATGTAATTTACAATAAAAGCACTGTATGTACTAATATCAAACGTAAACGTAATAGAAATCTCATAAATTTATTTATCTGTATAACATTCATCAGATAGGTGGACCAGATCCCCAAATTTCAGTTGTAATTCATTTTTGTTTGTATAGTTGTAATATATAACTTTTTATTGTGTTGTTTTTTTTTAAAGTTAAGTAGTGTTTTATACTTTTAATAATTCCTACAAACTGAGATACCACAGTAGATAAATGTTAAATATAAATGTTTCATGTCAATTTGTTATCAATAGTCAATCCTAAATATGATTTGGATTGATTAAGTTTTAATCTATAATTGCCAATAAATAATCTTACTTAGTTAATATCGAATGAAGAATTTCGATTTTTATATATAGTACCATAATTTTTTTTTTTTTCAAATTAACAGATAATTTTTATTATTTTAAACAATGATGTAGTCTATCTACACCTGTATTTATTTGTTTA
>NW_019386726.1:16636-26608 GCF_000671375.1 Centruroides sculpturatus | reverse complement strand
CTATCATAAATGTCGTCACGTGAGTACTCTTACTAATTTTACCTACATCACACTGTGATAAACATAACGTCAGCTAAAAACAAAGAATTATTTATCCTGACATTGTCAGAATGCCAGAATATAAGTTTTAATCTTACTTTTAAAATTCATACAACTTATAATGTATGCTTTTCATCTCAAATTGTTGCAAGTTGTCTCTGAACATCATACATTTCTTTTAACAATACATCTGTTTCAAAAGAATATATTTGCATTGGAATAACATGTATTATGGGTTACATTGAAAGCACCTACACGGTTAATTTTAATTAAATATACACGGTAATTTAACTATTTATATTTGTATTTTAAATTTGATGCGAAAATAATAAAATCAAATTTACTTCAAACATTGTTAAAGTAGATAGAATTTTATTTGAGAAACATTTGCTAGGAAATTCAATAAATTCGTATTTTCAAATACTTTATCTTTGGTATTTGAATTGTTATTTCAAATACTAAAATCTATTTAAAGTATTCTGAATAATTTAAAATAGCAAACACCTTAAATATTCTGTGTATTTCAATCACATGAAAGTATTTTCCATATCGTGGCATTTCTGAAATTCTGCTGTCTAGGAATCTTCAGTTACGCAAATATGTATGAGAGAAATAAGATATATCGCTTTCTATTCGAAATTCCAATATCTATTTGCAATATTATTTAGATTATAAATGCACGCTACTAGTTGAATTCAATTTTATATTTAGAAAATTTAATTAACAATAAATACAATAACAATGAACGTTTAAAATTTGTGACTATTACGAAGTGAATGTAAAACTGTATTTTTTAAAATAATTACAAAATTATTACTTATCAGTAAACAATATTTGTAGGTAGTTAGGACTTTTTTTTATTTGTTTAGTAGGTTCTTCAATATTGTTAGATCTTTCATAATTAAAAAGCAGCAAACCAAAGCAGAAAAAAAATTTGAAAATCATTTCATTAATAATCCATTAAAATATCCGTGATTTTGTCTCCATGATTATTTGTTAGCTGCTAAATTTTTAACTGATGTCAGGATCCTGACATAGAATAAGATTTTGATCCCTTCACCATATATTCTCACATTTGATGTCACGGAAGTGGGCTTCACTGCCTCAAACCCCAAATATCACATTTGGTCCATCCGGCACAAAGTGAGCGAAGTCTCCATGTTTCCAATGTCACATTGGGTGGGTGGAATCCCACTTATCATATATCTGAACTTCTAGAAGAACAACTTGTCTTTAATTAAAGGACAACGATCTGATTCTTAAGGAAGTAACCAAATTTAAAAGAAAATCTTTTCAATCCTGACACCAAATGTGAGATTGGAAGCCATGAGACTCCACTCACTTTTTGCCAGATTTAATTTTTTTTACTATTTTCCAATCTTAGATTTTAAATGAAACAGATACCAATACAAACACTCACATCACGAATCTCATACGTACAACACATGCTACAGATTTTAATCACAGTTTAATTTCACAATAAAAATCACGTGACTTCCGATCTATACTGAAAAAACATATAGAAAGGCGCACGTGACGTCAAACGACACCACTCACGTATACAGAGATTGCGCAAAGAAGCGCGCGCCATATTGGTTGCTGTTGGTTTGGTTGTCGAGCTCCATATTAAATGATAAAGAAAATATTGTGAAAGAGTGTTCCGTAATTCTGAAAAGGTTAAAAACCACCAATGGAATGATTTTCAAATTTTTTTTTGCTTTGGTTTGCTGCTTTTTAATTATGAAACATCTAACAACATTAAAGTACCTACTAAACAATTAAAAATAAGCACTAACTACCTACAAATATTGTTTACTGATAAGTAATAATGTTGTAATTATTTCAAAAAATACAGTTTTAGATTCACTTCGTAATAGTCACAAACTTTAAACTCACATTGTTATTGTATTTATTGTTAATTAAATTTTTTAAATATAAAATTGAATTCAACTAGTCGCGTGCATTTATAATCTAAATAATATTGGAAATAGATATTGGAATTTCGAATAGAAAGCGATATATCTTATTTCTCTCATACATATTTGCGTAACTGAAGATTCCTAGACAGCAGAATTTCAGAAATGCCACGATATGGAAAATACTTTCATGTGATTGAAATACACAGAATATTTAAGGTGTTTGCTATTTTAAATTATTCAGAATACTTTAAATAGATTTTAGTATTTGAAATAACAATTCAAATACCAAAGATAAAGTATTTGAAAATACGAATTTATTGAATTTCCTAGCAAATGTTTCTCAAATAAAATTCTATCTACTTTAACAATGTTTGAAGTAAATTTGATTTTATTATTTTCGCATCAAATTTAAAATACAAATATAAATAGTTAAATTACCGTGTATATTTAATTAAAATTAACTGTGTAGGTGCTTTCAATGTAACCCATAATACATGTTATTCCAATGCAAATATATTCTTTTGAAACAGATGTATTGTTAAAAGAAATGTATGATGTTCAGAGACAACTTGCAACAATTTGAGATGAAAAGCATACATTATAAGTTGTATGAATTTTAAAAGTAAGATTAAAACTTATATTCTGGCATTCTGACAATGTCAGGATAAATAATTCTTTGTTTTTAGCTGACGTTATGTTTATCACAGTGTGATGTAGGTGAAATTAGTAAGAGTACTCACGTGACGACATTTATGATAGCCTATATTTTGCAGTGTTTTAGTGAGTAAATATGAAAAGTTTGCTGGAGATCGCTCGAAACGTTTAAAAGTGTACAGAGAAACTGAAACCAGGAATATTCTACTTATACATACAGATATTACACTTTGTATTATTAGATCCAACAATATATTACAGTAGAGCGTCGTTTATGCGAAGGTCGGTTATCCGAAACATCGATATTTCGAAAGACCCCAGTCCCCAATTGATTCGGATAATCGAAGCTCTACTGTATTATTAAATAATTTAATTTTCTCGTAAGAAAAAGGTAATTCCTTTCAAAAGTACTCAATTTCAAATAAATGGTTTATGTAACTGCAATACAGTATAGTCATATGTAAATAAATGCATATAAAAATATATATACAGAAGAGTATAAGTAATATATAAAAACTTGCTCTGTACTTCCCAAGAAGACAATAAATATATGCAGAATAATTTATAAAAAAAACATGTGACATGTTATTCAAACCCAAAAGAAAACACAAACAACAAATTAAGAATATTTGGTTTTATTTTCTAGGATTACAATTTATGTCAAAAATAACAGCGATTAATATACATATATGAAATTAAATATACATAATCTTTATATTTTATGTAATGTTTACAAGATACAATTAATGTAAAAAGGTCGTGGCACACTCTTATTTTTAGTACATTATATCTATTAAACAATTAGTATTATGAATTCTTTTACTATTACTAATTTAGAGTACCGGTAATTATTAATGATGTTTCTATACTTAATGGTCTTATTGTAATAATACCCTAATAATTTGAGGACAGAAAAATGGGTAATTGTATTAAGATTGAAAATTCCATTCTCTTGAAGTAAATTTGATTTTATTATTTTCGCATGTTTGTTCTTAAAAATAAATTTCATTTTGTTGTTATTGCTATTAAATCTGATCACGTTCAATTTTATGAAAATTACATGTGAATTTTACATACTTCCAGCCCGAATCTGTTTGTAGTAATTTGCGTCATTTTAATTAATTAACGTTCTGCGAAGTATTTTAAAATAATATATAAAATTTATCAACCGATCACTTATTAAAAATGACAAAAAAATTATATTTTATTGATCACGACTTGTTTCTAGGTTATAGGTTCTTTTGTACAATCTATAACGCGATTGGTTTAAACATAACATAGCGTCACTCGATCGATTTTATTCATAACTGTATATCTACCAATCAGATGTAGCTTCTACCGATTACACATTTTGTTTAAAAGCATTTTAGTAGAAAACCACTTCAAGCAATGTTATGGAGTTCTCAATATTCTCATAAGGTGTATTTTCCATAATTTATAGCGTATATTAAAACCGACGACATCAGTTTAAAATAGCTGTTTGATAAACTTTGAGACTGTACGTCGAATCAAATCTTGAACTACCATAGGAGAAATGCCTTCATCACACAGTAATTGTATTGCTAGAAAACTTCTACCGTTGATTTCTGTTATGGAAGTTTTCGGTTTGGATGTGTTCGAATCATGCAATTGTCGAAAGAAAAGGTCTAGACGAATTCAGATCTTTTATAAAATTTACAAAAACTTATTGGAAATGTTTCTTTGGGCGATGGTATATTTGTATACGACAATGATAACTACATCCAATGGTTATTGCGATCATCTATATCTTGTATTTGGAAATAATGATTTCTACATTAAGTTAATTGATTGGTGTTATTCCTTGTACACAGCTGTACAATTCAGCATTTTGAAAAAAAGAAAACTTAATATTCATCACCTGATGAAGAATTTCAAGAAAGAAGAAGACTTTATCCAGAAATATGAAAGATATTTTTTTCACTATTTCTGTTTCTATGTTTTCATTATTCTGTGTTGTTTTGCATTAAGTTTGTTCCACTGTTATTCTGCTTTTAAATCTGTGCACTACGATTATAAAATAACCTTGTTATGCCTGTTTGGTTTCGAACTTGGCTTACTTTATGCTGTGTGTCACGTGCTTTCTTTATTAGTTGGTTTTTCTCTTCTTTTGGTACTTTTAGGGAAAAGATTAATAAACATTTCTGTACAATTGCAACTGGCAATTCACGCCTCAAAATCTTTTACTAATAAACTAATAGATAACATTTGGAATATTTGGGAAATTTTAGAAGAGGTCAACGAAAAATGGAAAACGATCATTCCAGTTATTTACATCTTTTATATTTACGAAACTTGCTTCTGTATATATATCATTTTATTTGTACAGATGGATGTAATTTTTTGCTTGGTTATCTCAGTATTTGGCATAGTGTTGTTGATTGGATCATTAATGGTTTCGTGGGCGTTATCATATTTTACGTCATTTGTGAGTATTATCATGAATTTACAATCTGAAAACTGAAATGTTCAATTAGTTAAAAAAAAACATTTAATTATTTCAGATTTACGATAATTTTATCAGCATCGGGAAATATAATTATTCTTCCTTCATGCCCGAATATGGTTTTAAAGTAGGTTGTTTGTTAAATTTACTTCTTATACAGTGGTACCTCAGGATACGAAATTAATCCGTTCCGAAACTGAGATCGTATCATGAAAATGTCGTAAGGTGAATCAACTTTTCCCATACGATTACATGTAAAACCAAATAATTCGTTCCAACGCGAAAAACATACTCAAATTAAAGCCAAATAATACATTTAAAAAAATAACTGTAGTAAGGAAAACAAATGAAAAATGCGAACTAATGTAACGTCGTATGGTGAGTTTTTGTTCGTATCGTGAAGCAAAAATATGTTCGAATTTCATGTCGTATCCTGAAAATTTCGTATGCTGGGGCGTTCGTATCCTGAGGTACCACTGTATTTAATGTAATTACTGTATAATAACAATTGACTGATTTCAGATCATTTGTTTCATGAAGAGATTCGGAGGAAGACCTTTTGGAATATCGATGTCGGGATTTTTCTACGTTAAGAAAAATTTCTTGATAAGGGTAAATATGATAGCGTCTGTTTTAACATGCTTAAAAATTAATGATATTGTATTAGGTGTTTATATATAATATGATTTTTAAGGTAATACAAAATTATTTATTTATAAACGTATAGAGTCATTTTAAATATTTCAGTTCAATATTTCTTATTTTTTCCTGTAGTAAAGCTTTCATTGTTGTTATATTTATTACTTTTGAAATTATTTTCAGTTTATCAGTGGATTGTATTCTGTTTTCTCTACTCTAATTGAATTAACAGGAGTTCTTCGTAAGAAAAAATGCTCTACGGAAAAAATATTAATATTAAAAAACCAAACAGTTTTCTAAATATTTGAAACATCTTATCCCGAAAAGTTTATTGACAATGCTTTCATGTAAATTCGTTATTATTTGTGAAATGCTGAAACACAGTCTTATCACTGTTACTGATATAAAATAAAAATGCTCTTTGTTAGAACAATGATGACCTGCCGTTTAATAGTATTTATGAACTTAGATAAGCAGCTTTCTTTTGCTTGTTTACCTGAAAACATTGTTTACTCTCAGCTGATATTTGTAATTTTTAGTTAATTATTAACTTTAATATTTCCCAGTTTAAACTGTTTTTTTTTTATTTTGTTATTACTTTTTGTTTTTAAATTATTGATAACGAGTGCAATACTACTGGTAAAGTTTACTGATAATAAGATTATCTATCTGTCTCTCTCTGTCTCTCTCTCTCAGCAATATTAATTATACTAAGACATTCGAAACAGCAGTGCAGAAATTGGCATTTTGGAAGCATCACGAGAAAATACTTTAATATTTTTCAAATTCAAAAAACTTGGAGAATGTGGAGAGTTTTAAGAGAAGTTAAATAAATTAGAGAATTTTAAGCATATTTTTATATTTCAAATAGCAATTCAAATTACAATATACCAATGATAAAGTATTTACAGTAGAGCGTCGTTTATCCGAATCAATTGGGGACTGGGGTTGTTCGGTTAACTTATTCTTCGGATAACCGATTATGTACGAAAAAATATATTAACCTATCCCGTGCTGAAATTTTTCTCCGTTGCGTGTTGCATCGCGTTGAATTTTGGTCGATGTTAAGCCTAACGTAAACTTTTTAAAATAATAATCGTCGCTATTGTATCGTTAAAAATGATTTCTTTATGTTTTACAAACGAAATAAATACATTGAAAAATATAAAAACGAATAAAAATTATACTTTAGACCGACCGGAATTCTTTCGGGTAACCGACGTTTCGGATAACCAACTTTCGGATAAACGACGCCCTACTGTATAATATAAATTTGTTGTATATTTTAACGAAAATATTTTATTCAAATTCTTAAATCTATAAGATTAGGATATTTTAAAATAGTATTCTCGTAAAATGAAAAATTGACAAGACTATGTCTTGTTTATAAAATCGTACTGCCTCATGTTTTTATCAGCATAGAGGTATGAAGGAGTACATGTCGAGAGTTGATATTTGGCACAGAGTATTAGGTGTCCAAATGGTTTGCGCATAAAAAAATCCAGACTCGTAGGTAGTCGGGGGACCGAGAATCGAGTCAAAATAAAGTCCAACATGGCGACCCTCTTTTACAAACAGGCAAAACAGCCACCTCACTCCACCGAAGTCGGGTAGGGGAGAGTACCACCCACAGTCATTCTAAGAAGTGACCTCTGACCTTAGGACAGAACACGTGGTTTCTTGTATGTTAAATAAAATTTGTAACCTAATTTTGTAAATATGGGAGTGATTCAAATATGACGTTAAAACGGTTTTATGTCGTTACAAGTGGAGTTTTTTAACATTGTCTAGTATAGTAAAATCGTGGGACTAATAAAAATTTGACTTTGTATTAAGGTTGTCGTTACATCCGCTGACAATATAATCGGGTTAAACTTTATATTGTTTGTGCAAAATAAAAAAATAATTTCGGACGATAGAATAACCACGATTATTTTTTTTCAAAAGTGGGAAAATTTCGTTACGCATCGACAAAAATTTAACCCGGGCCAACACGCAACGGAGAGAAATTTCGAAATTGGATGGGTTAATTTCATCGAAAATGCATCGTGGCCTGCGAAGTTTGAACGATTGCGCCCAAAAGCAGCGATATCAAAAAAGATTGGGGAATGAGAACGAGACCCGCCTTGAGATTCAAAGTGATTTTACTGAGTAGTGAGTCTTCGATACATAGTCTTCTCCCAAATACGGTTTTGCCGTTTTACTTGTTTATATTTAAATTTAAAATTTTGTGTGGCAACGGCTGATGTAACAAGCTAGTTTATTAATAATGATTTATGTCACTGCTTATGTTTGTATTGCAGCAATTCCAAGTTGAAGGCAAAGGAGAACAGATTAAAAACTAATTGACAAAAATACATACTATATTTTCGCAGATTGATTTTTGGGGGTTAAAGGGAGAGGCGTAAGGAAATAGTAGGTGATCACGTATCATATCTCGAGAGGGGTAAGGCTTAATACATAACTTAGAATTCACTTAATCATTTACAATTCCCTCATGACGAAACTCATCCCTACTAGAGAAATTAATGTCTTTGCCAATTTACAGTAAATAGAATATACAAGTTTTTATAACAAAACTATATGACAGATGGAGTCACAAACAGTTTTATTAATTATAATTAATATGATAACAGATTATTTTAATAAAATGTATACATAACCGCTGGAAATGCAAAACTCAGTAAAAATAATCCAATGCTTTAAAAAAACCATAATTCTGCATTTGTTGAAGTAATGTTATTGTACTAAAACAATTAAGTTATGTATTGGCGTGTTGCTGCTAAAGTTTATTTTTAAAATAAATTGAATACCCTTTTAGTTGCTTAAATTTATTGTTATCAAAAAACTGAATACGCAATTTACAGAAAGTGAAAAGCGTGTATTTTGTGTAATCTTAAATTGCCATCAACAATATATCGACTTTTTTTTTACTTCAGCTATAATCTTGCATAAGTCACATAAAGTTATTAACATTTATTCTGGCAGTAAAAGCAGCTGAGGGATGAATTTCCCAAATAGAAAGTAATCCATTTGTTCCTAAAAGTTTTTTTTTCAGAATCATTATTTGCTTTAGTTCTCATTTCAGACAGAAACTGCCGTCATGCATGCATAGATATAATTATCGTTTTTACATTATTACTGTTATTTTAGATGTACACGAAACAGAATACGACGTCTAACATGACAGTCAAGCCACGTGTGTCTTGAAACAAACAGCCATGCGGTTTGAATGTTAAGACATAAAATATCTTGGAATTCACTTGACTAAGTATGTTTTCAAGATTAAGAAAGGAGAACTGACAGATAGATAACAGTACGAATTTATAAGTCCTCGGTTTTTGATAATTGTGTAAACAGGTCCGAACTTTCTTTGAAATTCGCGTTAACTCCAAAAGGACCGCGGTTTATTGCCAATACTTGCACAATTCCACGCCATAACTGAAAACACAGAAGTCATTAATGGTTGCCATGAGATCGGTCCAACCTTGGCTGATATTTCATCAACTTTATACCAAACTCTATCTATCAATAACTTATTATAACTTAACCAAACACTTCTCGCACCTTCCCTTTTTTTCTTCCCAAATACCCTGAGGTTGTATCTAATATTTCTTAAAGGATTTGAGTAATCGTCATACACAAATGCATTAAGATTCCGATTTTCAAATACAGCCTTTTTATTTCTTATATTATCACTAAAAGAACCGAATTGTCAAATCACTAGTCTAGGTTTATTACATTATCTTTTTTGATTTTTACGTTTAACGAGTTACATATGAAACAAAGAACTACGCTTTAAGGTTTCTTGAACTATGAATACTGCAATTCAATTAATGTCTCCTATAATGGTACTTATACAATCTATTTTCGAGGCGTTACAATTCACAGACAACGTAGTGATTTCCGGTAACAAATAGAATTTGGATATTTGTGTGATGTACAGTACAACGCTTGTCTTGTTTATAAAATCGTACTGCCTCATGTTTTTATCAGCATAGAGGTATGAAGGAGTACTGTACATGTCGAGAGTTGATATTTGGCACAGAGTATTAGGTGCCCAAATCATTTGCACATAAAAAATCCAGACTTGTAGGTAGTCAGGGGACCAAGAATCGAGTCAAAATAAAATACAAAATGGCGACCCTCTTCTACAAACAGGCAAAACAGCCACCTCACTCCACCGAAGTCAGGTAGGGGAGAGTACCACCCACAGTCATTCTAAGAAGTGAACTCTGACCTTAGGACTGAACACGT
>NW_019386726.1:0-12592 GCF_000671375.1 Centruroides sculpturatus | reverse complement strand
AGCCCCAATTTTGCCTTTGGTCACCGTTCAATACCCTGCCTCTATCATAGATCTATTCATCGCGCCAGAAGGGGGCGTTATTGCTTACTTTGAGAAACGCTGAGCTAAAATAAAAGTCAATGTGTTAGAAATATTCAAGTTGTGACCTTCAATAAAAAATAAAAAATATATAAAATGTCAACATTTTATATATATTCCGTCGAATTTTTATATATAGAATTTGTCTGCCGTCGCCCCTCTATATTTCCTTAACGCCCCCCAATTCTCTTTGAGCCTTCTACTGCCCCCCTGAAAGCCTCCAGCGCCCACAAGGAGGCGTTATCGCCCACTTTGAGAAACGCTGATCTATAGGGTGGCCGCCGTCAAAGAAACTCCAAATTGAAGCCAGTTTAACGAATATCTAACGTTTAATGAATAACATAAAGCGGTTAAGTTTAAAATTTCAGCTTTCTAAACCCAACAGTTTTATTGTCTACGAGCATCTGCAATGCAGTATGAAGAAAAAAAGAAAATGCAGCTTTCTGAAAGATTTTTAACTCTTTAATCGCTTCTATTTCTGTAACAGCTTTATAGAAAATCTTATAATTTTGCAGACAACCTAACAAAACCTTTCTTTCGGAAAGTGTGGATAATACACTTGTTGTTGGTCTTGGTTGATTTGGTTATATTTAATGCGGGAAATCAGAGTTGAGTCAGAGTTAAATTGAGTTGATATAATTCGCATTTTAAATTATTCGTTATGAACGTTTTTAGTTGTATGGCACAATATAAAAAAGCTCTAACCTTTATTTGTAAAGGATCCAAATAATGCCATTACGATGTTAGGTAAAGAAGTCTTTTTATCAGATTGATACTTCGCACTCATCTTGAAAATTAAATAGAAAAATATCGCTCCAATAACAAAAGTAATGAACGTTACGATCCAAACCTGTAAAAAATAATAAACTGAGAGTTTATTTTACATTATTTTTTCAAGGAATAAATAGAATTTTACAAAAGTTGTACTAGTTTTTACTTTCCTGGCTGTTATATGTAAAATAGGGCAAGTACAGCAATCGGTCATAAAAATTATTAACTCAAGATTTTTTCAGGTTATGCCTCGAAAAATAAAAAAAATTCAAAAAAATTGCGGTTTTCTTCTGTATGTGTGGCTGGACCAATGGACAGAGGTAGAGGAGAGGCTCAAGTCAGAGCCACAGGAAGAGATGACAGTCTGCGGAGTAGACGGGAAGCTCAGCAAGATAAAAGACTTATCGCTGCTCAGAAAATTAAAGACGAACTACATGAATACCTAGTGGCTAATTCTCATTCTAAGATAGGCACAAGGGACCATATTCCCAAATTTTGCATAAAGTGGAAACAATAATAGAGATATTTACTGAAGGCGAAGATATCAAGATGATGGCAAGTATACAAGAACAATTAGAAGAAATAAAAACAAAAGAAGAAAGAAGAGAAGGAAAGTCATATGCCCAAGTCGTGAACAGTACAACCCTAGTAAACAAGAGAGTAGTAGAGCCTAAGGAAGTAATGATAGTTCAACCTAAGGATGGTACAGGTGATGCTGAAAAGACCAAACAAACCATTAAAGAGAAGATAAGGCCCATGTCCTGAAAATTGGGGTAAAGGTACTCAGGAAACTAAGAAATGGAGCGATTGCAATAGAAGTCAACAAAAAAGAAGACAAACAGAAACTGCAAAAACCAGTGGAAAAAATCCAAGGAATGTTGGCCTGGGAGCCAAGGAAAAAGATGCCTAAAGTTATTACACATTCAGTTCCAAAGGAAGTAGACAAGAAAGAAGTTGCAGAGCTTATCTTCCAGCAAAATAAACATTTACAACAATGCTCCAAGAATCAGGAAGAGTTTGAAAAAGGATTTATAGTAAGATTTGCCTTGGGCAATAGGACAAAATCAACTGCTATTTGGGTCGTTGACATAAGTCCTCCAACTCAGACCAAGCTATTAAAGATTGGTAAGCTGAACCTTCACTGAGTGAACTGCCCGGTGAAGAATTTTGTCCCCATTTTTCAGTGCTTTAACTGTTGCAAGATGGGTCATATTGCACATGACTGTAAGCAGGAGACCGCACATGTAGTCAGTGTGGGGAGGGTCATCGGTACAGAGAGTGCTTTAATAAAAGTACTATTAAGATCTGCTGTAACTGAAAACATGAAAACAGATAAATAACAAGCATAATGCCTTAGACAAAAAATGCCAAATTATACAGAAAGTGAACGCATCACGATCAGTCCAAAAGACTATGGAGATGGCCCAAAATAATGAAACCGATGAAATAAGAATAATTCAAGGAAACTTGCAAAAGGCGATAGCAGCTAACTCAGTGAAAAATAAAAGGTTGGAGTCTATGGATGTGGCTCTTCTTCAGTAACCCTACACAGTCAACAGTAAAGTTACATGCTTGAGTGGGAGAATGGTGGTTCTTCAAGCTGGGACTGTCAAATCACAAGCTACAATTGTTGTGTCATCTGCTGAGATTGATGTGCAATTCCATTGGGATGTTAGTAACTCATGTTGTGTGTGTTGTGAAATTATTGCAGCTGGCTGTAGGATAATCATGGTCAGCATTTATTGGGTCTTTGGGGATGGCTTGATAGATACGATAGCATAGACAAGATAGTTAACCCATTCCTACTCTCAATATTAAGCATTTTGTCATTTGATAATAATTAAAAACATAAAAACTTTAAAAGAAAATATATAGATAATAGATGAAAAATTTTAAAAATTTTTAAACAAAAGTGATATAGCTTTTAATAATATATAACGATACTTTTTGAGCCTTCTACTGCCCCCCTGAAAGCCTCCAGCGCCCACAAGGAGGCGTTATCGCCCACTTTGAGAAACGCTGATCTATAGGGTGGCCGCCGTCAAAGAAACTCCAAATTGAAGCCAGTTTAACGAATATCTAACGTTTAATGAATAACATAAAGCGGTTAAGTTTAAAATTTCAGCTTTCTAAACCCAACAGTTTTATTGTCTACGAGCATCTGCAATGCAGTATGAAGAAAAAAAGAAAATGCAGCTTTCTGAAAGATTTTTAACTCTTTAATCGCTTCTATTTCTGTAACAGCTTTATAGAAAATCTTATAATTTTGCAGACAACCTAACAAAACCTTTCTTTCGGAAAGTGTGGATAATATACTTGTTGTTGGTCTTGGTTGATTTGGTTATATTTAATGCAGGAAATCAGAGTTGAGTCAGAGTTAAATTGAGTTGATATAATTCGCATTTTAAATTATTCGTTATGAACGTTTTTAGTTGTATGGCACAATATAAAAAAGCTCTAACCTTTATTTGTAAAGGATCCAAATAATGCCATTACGATGTTAGGTAAAGAAGTCTTTTTATCAGATTGATACTTCGCACTCATCTTGAAAATTAAATAGAAAAATATCGCTCCAATAACAAAAGTAATGAACGTTACGATCCAAACCTGTAAAAAATAATAAACTGAGAGTTTATTTTACATTATTTTTTCAAGGAATAAATAGAATTTTACAAAAGTTGTACTAGTTTTTACTTTCCTGGCTGTTATATGTAAAATAGGGCAAGTACAGCAATCGGTCATAAAAATTATTAACTCAAGATTTTTTCAGGTTATGCCTCGAAAAATAAAAAAAATTCAAAAAAATTGCGGTTTTCTTCTGTATGTGTGGCTGGACCAATGGACAGAGGTAGAGGAGAGGCTCAAGTCAGAGCCACAGGAAGAGATGACAGTCTGCGGAGTAGACGGGAAGCTCAGCAAGATAAAAGACTTATCGCTGCTCAGAAAATTAAAGACGAACTACATGAATACCTAGTGGCTAATTCTCATTCTAAGATAGGCACAAGGGACCATATTCCCAAATTTTGCATAAAGTGGAAACAATAATAGAGATATTTACTGAAGGCGAAGATATCAAGATGATGGCAAGTATACAAGAACAATTAGAAGAAATAAAAACAAAAGAAGAAAGAAGAGAAGGAAAGTCATATGCCCAAGTCGTGAACAGTACAACCCTAGTAAACAAGAGAGTAGTAGAGCCTAAGGAAGTAATGATAGTTCAACCTAAGGATGGTACAGGTGATGCTGAAAAGACCAAACAAACCATTAAAGAGAAGATAAGGCCCATGTCCTGAAAATTGGGGTAAAGGTACTCAGGAAACTAAGAAATGGAGCGATTGCAATAGAAGTCAACAAAAAAGAAGACAAACAGAAACTGCAAAAACCAGTGGAAAAAATCCAAGGAATGTTGGCCTGGGAGCCAAGGAAAAAGATGCCTAAAGTTATTACACATTCAGTTCCAAAGGAAGTAGACAAGAAAGAAGTTGCAGAGCTTATCTTCCAGCAAAATAAACATTTACAACAATGCTCCAAGAATCAGGAAAAGTTTGAAAAAGGATTTATAGTAAGATTTGCCTTGGGCAATAGGACAAAATCAACTGCTATTTGGGTCGTTGACATAAGTCCTCCAACTCAGACCAAGCTATTAAAGATTGGTAAGCTGAACCTTCACTGAGTGAACTGCCCGGTGAAGAATTTTGTCCCCATTTTTCAGTGCTTTAACTGTTGCAAGATGGGTCATATTGCACATGACTGTAAGCAGGAGACCGCACATGTAGTCAGTGTGGGGAGGGTCATCGGTACAGAGAGTGCTTTAATAAAAGTACTATTAAGATCTGCTGTAACTGAAAACATGAAAACAGATAAATAACAAGCATAATGCCTTAGACAAAAAATGCCAAATTATACAGAAAGTGAACGCATCACGATCAGTCCAAAAGACTATGGAGATGGCCCAAAATAATGAAACCGATGAAATAAGAATAATTCAAGGAAACTTGCAAAAGGCGATAGCAGCTAACTCAGTGAAAAATAAAAGGTTGGAGTCTATGGATGTGGCTCTTCTTCAGTAACCCTACACAGTCAACAGTAAAGTTACATGCTTGAGTGGGAGAATGGTGGTTCTTCAAGCTGGGACTGTCAAATCACAAGCTACAATTGTTGTGTCATCTGCTGAGATTGATGTGCAATTCCATTGGGATGTTAGTAACTCATGTTGTGTGTGTTGTGAAATTATTGCAGCTGNAAAGACATTATACTTCCATATACTGTAATAACTATAATTTAATATAATTTTTAAGGTAATTGTAAAATAACGAAATTACTGAAATATAGATTATAAAAATAAATTGTTTTTAAATTATTATAATATAAGTAATTTCTTAAATAATTTACAGATTTTTACTCTTTACGGTCGATTAGCGAGGTTGCAGCCGAAGTTTTCATCTCTAAAACGTGAACATCGAACGTCGAGCGCCACGCTTGAAGTTCAGAGTTCAGGTTTTAGAGATAAAAACTTCGGCCTCAACCTTGCTATTTTGATTTACAACTCATTTTATTTTATTTTCGATACAGCGTGGACGGTTGTTTAAATTAATTTAATTTAATTTAATTTAATTCAGCAGTTAACTATAAATAAAAAATATGGATAAATAAAGAATTTTTAATTAATGCAGCGATAAATTCGAATTTACTAAATTCTGTAAGCTATGTTTAATACTTGTGTTCTTGAACAAATGCATAACATTATATAAAGTATTAATTGTTAATTTATCGATTTTCTAAACAGTATTGATTTAGTCTGTATTCTTTTTTATGGCAACGTATCTGCACGGTAAGCAGGAGTTGTGGGCATGAGTCCCACTTAAGGACGATTTTTTTCCTGTTGTTCAAAATTAAATTAAATTAATTAATTGAAAATGTTATTAAAATATAACAATACAAAAGTTAAAAAATAAAAAGTAACAAAAATTTGAAATAATTATTTTAATAATCTTATTTTATATAGATTTTTAAAAGAAATCTTGCATGACTTTATCGATTATACATAGTAAAGTACATTATAACTAAAGAATATCGTCAAAATAAATTAAAGTTATTTGATTAAGTCGTTTAATTAACACTTTAATACCTGAATCCGAGATATTCTTGTATTATAAGAAGCATCCTTGAAAGAGTACCATGTCCTGTAAACACCAGTTTGTTTCCGTCTTTACTCAATTCAACAAATGGGGGAAACTATATATAATATTTCATATTTTGAAAAGAAATTCTATTTTTATATTTTAATTTTTACATACCATAAATATACTGAATTATTGTATACTTACTGGGGATGCTGCTACTCTAATAGTAAGATTTCTTGCGGTGTTCTTCATAGTTAAATATTCCAATTATGTATACTCTTGCAATCCTAGAAAGAGTTGTACTAAAGATATGCTGCTACTTATTTGCAATGACTACTTCCCCTGTTTGACCGACAGACGATTAGACAAATCGCAGGATTAACGACTATCTTAAATACAGGATTAAGCCTACTGATTTTGCACTCCACCATTTTAAGATTAGATTTAATCCTACATTAGTATCAATAACTAATCTACCAAAATTAAAATTTTGTTTTCTAATTTAGTGTTTCATAACTCTATAAGTAAAATAATTTAATAATTGTTTTACCCTTATTATCAAAGCACGATACTTCTTTACAGTATGGCTGCTTCTTTTATCTGCGTAGAAGTTTAAAGTATTTATTGATCTGTAAATTTAATGGTGAAATAAAATATACACAGTATCGTTTATATTTTAGTCTTACGACTTAAATAAATTATATGTTTGATGCATAAAATCTATCGGATCGATAAAAGACATTATACTTCCATATACTGTAATAACTATAATTTAATATAATTTTTAAGGTAATTGTAAAATAACGAAATTACTGAAATATAGATTATAAAAATAAATTGTTTTTAAATTATTATAATATAAGTAATTTCTTAAATAATTTACAGATTTTTACTCTTTACGGTCGATTAGCGAGGTTGCAGCCGAAGTTTTCATCTCTAAAACGTGAACATCGAACGTCGAGCGCCACGCTTGAAGTTCAGAGTTCAGGTTTTAGAGATAAAAACTTCGGCCTCAACCTTGCTATTTTGATTTACAACTCATTTTATTTTATTTTCGATACAGCGTGGACGGTTGTTTAAATTAATTTAATTTAATTTAATTTAATTCAGCAGTTAACTATAAATAAAAAATATGGATAAATAAAGAATTTTTAATTAATGCAGCGATAAATTCGAATTTACTAAATTCTGTAAGCTATGTTTAATACTTGTGTTCTTGAACAAATGCATAACATTATATAAAGTATTAATTGTTAATTTATCGATTTTCTAAACAGTATTGATTTAGTCTGTATTCTTTTTTATGGCAACGTATCTGCACGGTAAGCAGGAGTTGTGGGCATGAGTCCCACTTAAGGACGATTTTTTTCCTGTTGTTCAAAATTAAATTAAATTAATTAATTGAAAATTATAATTATTAAACATATTAAGAGATGGCGCCGAACGCCTTTCTCTAGTGCCAAATTGGTTGAATTATTTATTTAGTAATTAGCCGTATCTAGCCCGATAAAATTCAACATTGGTTGGAGTCTAGCTGTATTCTTTTCCTATTATTTAATGAAGTTCTTGTGCCCACCAGCGGCTAAGCGGTCTTCGTACCCTGAACACTGGAAGTTCAGGGTTTTCCCCACGTCTGTAACGCCTAAAAAGGAGCCAGTTATAAATTCAAATAAATTAATTATAAAAATATACTTTGAAATAAGCGCTGTCACGAATAGATAAATGTTTATATAATATTATTTATGAATGTAATTTATTTATGCGTTAGTTTATATCTTCGTGACGATAGTTTCGCTACGATTAATTGTTTCGTTTATAAAGTAAAAATCTTATCGTGCAGAATTTATAATTTAATAAATAGCATTAAAATGGTTTCTATCGACTGTCCAATATTTTAGGTTATACGTGTTTAGGGCCGTACATACATTACATCTTCAAAAATTAAGTCATTTCTTATCCATATATCCTTACTAGTCATCAGCCATCAATATAAAAACCCTTTTTCTAATATTACATCGTCATAATCAACAAAACCCCTTCTTATTCAGAGGGTGTCGTGCGGTTAAAATAATTGCTTTGACCATTATTTTTAATGAAAAAATTATAAAGAACGAAGTAGAAATTTCGAATCTCACTTCGTTTGAAAGCATTATCAACATCTTTCATACTAATATACACAATTTCACATCTGTTTTGATTTTTAAGATAGCCCTTCCCCTGAAAAATGCATATATGATCTGCTGTGTTGGCATCCAACATATGGAATAATCCCTTCGACACAATTATTTGCTTTAACTCGTCTCCACTTATGTAAATTAACATATTTGTGGCTTTTTCCACTAGAATATTACTTAGTATCTCCGCTTTTATCTCTTCTAGCATATTCTTTGAGTGGAACGATTGCGATGAGCTACGTGTCTTCGATCGGGATGATGACAAACAATAAAACCTGTGTACACAGTATTTAATTCATTTTAAATACTACGCAAATTCCGTTTTCTGGTTTAGAAGAATTTCATTTCGAACATATTTATTGAAATATAGAAAATCTCTGTCTCAAACTTTTTCGTCTTCATTGATTTTACTGTATTCCTTAAATGTAATACAGTACAAGTATACGAAAACACGCGTATAGAAATTTATATACTGTACTAGTGATAAAACGAATAGTATATTCGGCCTCAGGCCGAATACCGAATATTCAGCCAGAGCGTGGCCGAATAACCCAATTTTGGCCAAACTATTATGCTTGATTAACGCAAGTACGAAAATTGGCGTGCAAACCGCATTATGGCAAGAACCTTGCTCTCTATTGGTCAGCTGTCAAGCTGTTAATTCTTGACAGTTGTAGCGGACATACACGAGCGTCGTGGCAGTATGCGATAAGTGATAATGATATCAAATGTGGATAACAATGAAATGACCTACACGTGTAAATAAAGGAAAAAGAACAGAGAAGGACCGCGAAGTGAAAATGTGAAAATAAATATGAAATTGAATTGATAACATAACCGAACAAGTCGAGGCAGCTTACTGGCACAAAATTCGCGACCGTCAATGCCAAACAATTGTTGTAATAGATTTCAGAAAGCTAAATGCTTGTAATGAAAGTCACTTAGCGAGCACGGGCGAAAACCTGGGGCCATTCATGTCACCAAGCTGTCTGGAACTTTAGTTATGATAAATAATTTTCTACAATAAAACGAAAAAGTCAATAATTTTAATTTTTAAGTTTATAATAAGGGATGATTTCATAAAAACGCTCAGATCATTAATTATTATTTTCTTTTGCATTTTATGACCTAAGTTTCGATCTAATGTGCCCAAGCAATTAAAATTTTTATACAAATTTTTTACTCTTTTCACCCCTTCAAGGGTGAATTTCGTAAAATCTTTTCTTAGCACGCCTAAACTTTACAAAAAAAACACACCCTCAAATTTTTAAGTTTATAGCATCAGTAGTTTTGGCTCTGCGTTAATTATCCTATCGGGACTTGTTCTTTTCTACAGGAGTGTATAGATGACTAAACTACATAATAGGTAGGTAATTTTTATTTGATTTGTTACCTTTTTTTGGCCTCTTAAAAAATAACTTAGTTATATGACTTTACCTTCGATCTTTTACATAAATAAGCAAAAATTTGCGCTTTTTCGAACTCGAAATGTATGTCCAGCATTAATAAAATTTACCAAATGATTAATTTACTGTGTTTTTGTTATTTCTTACTCCTGTTTTTAGGTATTCGGTATTCGGCCGAATACCGAATAGTAACCGAATATTCGTTGCATCATTAGTATATACATAAAGTTTAAATGGAAAGTTTCTACATCGTCCCTGACAATATTTAGCATAGACTAACACTAAGACGTCAATTTATTTATACAAATGTATATAAATTCTGATAAAGTAATTGGAATTTTGCATCTAATATCGTATAACAGCAATTTAGGTAGTTTCTATTACAAATTGCATATGTTTCATTTTGCGATTTTACCTAACAAATTAATTAATTGAATTGTAGTGTCAAGGCTATTCAATCTAAACACGTTGAATATTTTATATACTTCAAGCTGTAACCTTTTTAAAGTGAGTTGCAAAACATCCCTAACACACATTCTCCAAAAGCTAATCTGTAAAATACAACAATATTTGACGTATTAAAAATTTACTAAAATCATATTTTATTGATCGCCACTCGTTTCTAGGCTACAGATTCTCTTCTAATGTCTGTAAAGTGATATGTTGAAGCATTCGTTAACGTCAATTAATCGATTTGCTGCAAAAGCGTATACCGCTACCAATCAGAAGCCACTTCTACCGTTTATACATTCACTTTAAAAACAGCCAGATAAAAAGCAAACGACTTTAAGCGTAATTGTAAAAGTTGTAACTTTTCTAAAATATTTAATTTGCAAATAGTGCATTTTCCTGAATCTGCAGTGAATATTAAAAACTAAAAGCAATTTAATATTTGTTTGATAAGTTACAGCGAAATAAACACTGCACTTGTGTGGAAATGGATTCGTCATACAATAATTGTATCGCTGAGAAATTTCAACCGTTGCTTTCTATTATGGAGGTATTTGGTTTGAATCTGTTAGAAACATGCAATTGTCAAAAGAACGAAACAAGACGGTATCAGAAGTTTTTCAAGATTTACACTGATTTACTCGAGATGTTTTTTTGGACGATGGTATTATTGTTTTCAATAATGACAACAACATCTGAAGGTTTCTGCAATCATTTATTTTTGGTGTTTGAAAATAATAAATTTTACATTAAGTTTATTTCATGGTGCTGTGCCTTGTACACAGCTCTACAATTCAGCATTTTGAAAAGAAAAAAACTTAATATTCATCCTTTGATGAAGAATTTCAAGAAAGAAGAAGAATTTATTAAGAAATATGAACGATATATTTTTTACTATTTTTGTTTTTATGTTTCAATTCTTCTGGGTTGTTCTACAATCATTTGGTTCCTCGGTTATTTTGCTTTTAAATCTGTGCACTACGATTATAAAGTATCTTTGTTTTGTCTTTTTGGTTGCGAACTTGGTTTATTTTATTCTGTATCTCACGTACTTTGTATATTTGTAGTTTCTTTAGTGTTTTTCTTACTTTTAGGAAAAAAATTAATAAACATTTCTGTTCAGTTGCAACACGCAATTAACACCACAAGAGCTTTCATTGATGAACTAATGGAAACACTTTGGAATATTTGGGTAATTTTAGAAGAGATCAACGAAAAATGGAAAGAGTACATTCCTCTAATTTACATTTTTTATATGTATGAAACTTGCTTCTGTATATATATTGTTCTGTTTGTACAGATCGATGTAATTTTTCGTTCGGTGATCCAGTATTTGGAATATTCTTGTTGGCTGGATCATTAATAGTGTCTTGGGCGTTATCATATTTTACATCTATTGTGAGTATTGCTATTAATTCATAATATAGAAATTAACATTGTTCAGTTTATAATAAATCATTTTATTCATATTAGACATATTTATGTATTTCAGATCTATGATAATTTCATTAGCATCGGAAGATATAATTTTTCATCGTTCACACCCGAATTTAGATTCAAAGTATGTTATTTGATTCTGTTTATAACAGGTTTGATGTAGTTAACAATTACATCTTTTTAGATCGTTTGTTTTATGAAGAGATTTGGAGGAAGACCTTTCGGAATATCGATGTGGGGATTTTTCTACATTAAAAGAAAATTTTTGATAAGAGTAAATAATATTTTCATTTAAGCAATTAAATAAATTTAATTCAGTTCGAAAGTCATTACATATAAAAACTTTTATCATTATATTCTGTTTAGCGTTGTTACATTTATTAATTTTGAAATTATTTTCAGGTTATCAGTGGATTATATTCTGTTTTCTCTTCTCTGATTCAATTAACCGGAGTTCGCCACACGAAAAAATGCTTGACGAGAACATCTCTGAATATCACATTAATAAACGAAACAGTTCATTAGATAGTTGTAATTATTGTTTTAGGAATATGGATTGTCAATCTTCTGTTGTAATTTACTAGTAACTGCTGTAAGTCTGCATTTAAACTTTTAATCGTGAAGTATAAAACTTAATAATCGCGATTATTTTTTCAGATTTTTGCCTCGTTTGTTTGCTCAATATATATTTTGGATATTATTTATACTTGTTTTTTCGCTTTATGCCGTATAAAGTATTGTTTGTTCACTTGTTTTAGGTGCCATACAGAAATTACATTCTCAGTGTTATAGAGTCACTGGATAGGTTCACACTTGATTATAATGACATCCACTTGCAAACTTATTATAGTTATAGGAACTATTTGTACATGTATTAACGCCTTGGGGTATATATGTAAATGGAAAAAGAACATATATAGAACTGAAATATAAACAAGTTCCGTGTTACAGCCGTAAGAATTGTCCGAGATCACAATGACTTTTTGTATGTACATACTTGTACAAGTTTAATTCCTAGATAATTTACAATTCTTTTCTCAAATTTTTTGAAAATTTTTAAAAATAAAGGTTCTTGATAATATACAAAAGTAGCAAATAAAGTATTCTGCAGCTCTTAAGGACATCAAAGTATGAAGCTATCAAATTTCATATA
>NW_019386725.1:14308-29475 GCF_000671375.1 Centruroides sculpturatus | reverse complement strand
AAATTTTAATTAATAAATTGTCACAAAACATTTCTGTCCTTAAACCAAATATAGAGCCATCACAAACCCTATTTGCAAGTTATTATTCTGTGTGGATTTGGGTCTAATGATGGCAAAGTTATTAATATTTAACTAACTGGATGTACTCTACAGAACATTTTAATTATATTTATATATTTTGGAAATTGTAGAAGAAATCACTCAAATATATAGATAAAAGTTTAAGTAGCCTAAGTATAATAAATTAAGAGCATAATGGTATGTATTTTATTGTAATTAAACGAATTAAATGAAGATTAAATAGTAATAAGAAAATGAATCTAAATACTTAATAAATAAAATTACTTTTTAAATATCAGAAGGAAAACCTATATTGAAGTTTCCTTTTGCTTTCCCTGGGGAAAACCTTGCTATGTATGTAACATGGAAAGTATTATATTGGAATCATATCAAATTTTATCCTCCAGGATTTTGGCATCTACTGTATTTCGTTTAATATCTCAGGATGGGGTAATGATGAAGAAACGAAATTATGCAGGGATGTAGGAGTATTAGGGGCATTAATAGTATTAAATTTTCGTGTTTAAAGGTTGAGGGAATGAGGAGATAGTGGGAGGTTATGTATATTTCGAATGGGGTCGGACTTAATGAAGATTTTATTCGTTATTAGTATTTACAACGTTTTATAAAACTCATCTCTTCCCTCAAAATTAAGCTTTATGCCATTTTATAATAAATAAGAATATAAAAATAATTTATAATAAAATCTCATAACAGATGGCGCCATACACAATTTTATTCATTATAATTAATAATGTAAAAGTTATTTTTAATAAAATCTCATGAGAGTGGGAAAGTTACGCAACTCGTTGCTGGAATTCTTTTTTTCTTATCTCTTCTTTCGTTTTTCATGTTAATAGTGTAGTGTTTTTACTACTATTGCTTTACTTTTCGTGAAAAACGAACGAGAGAGATCGTAACAAAACTGAGTTTATTGTCTTCCTCGCGTATATGGTACAGTTCTTGACGATGCGGCTAATAAAAGAACAACTAACAGTCAACGATCTTACTGGGTGAGTTCGAACTTGTTCCAGGAAGTGATGATTCGTACACCCGGGGTTCGTTGCTTGTTTTTTTACGACGGTTAATCTTTTAATACTAGTTTATTTTATTTTAACATTCACCTCGGATGAAAAGTCGGGAAAGTACAAAGGATAACTGCGAATTTTATCGAAGTTTCATCAGAGTTTATATATTTTTAATATAATTTAAGTAAAATGTTTTGTTTTGTACTTTATTTACCCGTATTATTATTATTATTATTAAAATAGTTTCAAATTGTGAGACTCACCAATAATTTAAATTTTCATAAAGAAAATAAACCTATATCCAAATATCCCTTGTAAAACACAGTAGTTACGTTCGGAAAAAGTGCCGTGCTATATGAAACAAGAGACTAATGCAAAACATGGAATTCGGTTCCAAAAGTTAATACAAGTATACTATTGTTTTTCATTACTAAAAGAAATACATTAATTAAAGCAATCAATAAATAAATAACAATCACAATTAAAAGTATAGTATTACGTGTTAACATTAATTTTCTTTTTACGTAATATCGTAATTTTCTGATCTTTTCTGTTGATCTTAATCAGAAATATCAACAACAACTTCATTTTCTTTTATTTTCATCATAAAATTTTTATGAGTGACAAAATAAAAATAGAAATGTTATTCATCGAAAATTTGTTCTAGCGGGTCGCTTTTGTTCAGTCGAGTACCGAGCGACTTTTTTTTCCAGATTTTGTGTTCGAATACCGAATTGTTCGAGTACCGAGATACCGCCTTTCGTTCGCCATCTTCAATGCGAAATAAACCATATAAACTGATGTAAAATTTAACAACAAGAACAGTCATTTTTATTCTTCAAACTATTTATATTATTATAAATAATTTTAAGAATAAAATAAAATATTATTTATAAATTTATATTAGCTGTAGCCTATAATAAATTATGTAAAAAATGTTTTTTTTATTTATGTTTAAATTCACTAAGGTACTGTAATAAGAGGCTTAAAAGATCGGTCCGTATTACCTCGGATAATTTGGCTTATACTGTATATATTGTGAAATAATATGTTTTATTCTTAAGAATTTTATCATTTTGTCACAAACTTGGCAAAACATTATATTGATTATGTAAAAAACTAAGCCAATTTTGTTTGACCTAACTAAAATCTCATATAATAAACGGGCTATAAATGACCTATTGAGAAATCTCTTTCGAATGAAAAATGATAAACTAAAATATCTTTCAAATATACTATAAGAAAGATGAGATAAACATTTTTTGAATGAAATATTCGAATTGTACTTCGAAAATGTTAGCTAAACATAAAAATACGATACATTTCGCACGTAAACTTAATTAGAGAATGAATATTATGGCTTAAGTTAGTGAGTTAGTTAATTTTGAATAGTGCAGTATTTGACACCATTCAAAATTAAGCATATCGTGATAAAAGATACATTAAGTAATTTCATTAAGATATTATTCTCAATCTTCTATTAATTATTTATTTTAATTAAGAATTATACTAACCATAGTCACCTAGATACCTACCAGGCCGGAACCTAATATATAGTGATGTAACAAGAGGAGCGCATATTGTAAATAGTTATTCCTGTCCAAAACTCTATATTTTGAAAAGCAAAGTTCATGTTTTGTTAACATTATTTGGTAATATAATTTAAATAGCTCCAGATTTATTAAAATGTCAAAAACTATTGAAATTTCAGCTTATGTACTGTACTGTACTTAGGTTATTTTATAAAATTTAATATCACATTTCTATCAGTAAATTGTCATAAATATTGAAGGCCTAGAAATTACTTATCTTGATCTTCCTTCTTGTGTTATGACAAAGAAATGACAAAAAGTTCCTATCTTGAGGCAGCACAAACAAGATTGATGGCCGAACGGCCAAGCGGTCAAGATGACAGCCTGCCGCTCTTGGGAATCCAGAATCGAATCCGGACGGGTCGAAATTTTTCACGAGGTGATACATCCGGATATGTTGGGTCCCGGTCCCTCACCACCCGGCTGCCCCATTGTGGGCCTGGCCGAATCCATAATGGGCTTGCTAAAAAGAATGCCCACAGAACGGAAAGAGTTAAAATATATATTGCTTTTATTTAGTGTGGCAGCTGGTAGAAAAATAAATTGTATAAAAAACGTAAATCTAAATGATCATATTTCAAGTCGGCAAATTGTTCAATTTTAATCACACAGTCAAAGAAAAGAAATAATACTTCCCCGAGACGTTCCGATTCAAAATGGCGTCGAAATACAATGAAGAAAAGTCGGAATTTCTGGAGATTTCTTCTTCGAGACAATGTCCAATAGTAGGAAAAAATAACAATTGGAAATAATTGTTAGATAAATGTGACGTCTCATGCATATTACGTAGAAATTTCTACGTCAAGGCATTAAACTACTACTACAGATGTCCAATATTATGTATAATTTTCAAAGATTTTCCAGTTTATTGCGACGATTAATTCAGAAATTAATAAATACACGAATTAGAAATTTATATCAATGTCAAATAATTGACATCTCACAACCTGCTATGTTATATTAAAAAGGTTATTTCCCCATCTTTATTATATTAAAAAACGATTAATTCAGAAATTAATAAATACACGAATTAGAAATTTATATCAATGTCAAATAATTGACTGATATAAATTGTTAAGTATAGAAATAAATAACTTTAAATTCTAAGTCTTTATTCGTATATAATTCTAACCAGTAAACATAATTATAGCAAGCGAATTTTGTCATATTTCTTATTCTATTTTATATCTTATCTTCAGTTTCTTACATCAGCTATTTCTTAAATCTTTAATATAATTATTCACAGAAAAGTGGAACAGTTTTATAAGATACATTTCTCAAAATGTTTTGATGAAAAACGATTTTTATCCATTCATTAATTAAATAGATTTAATGAATATAGATTTTATGAATAATGTCGAGAACTTCTTATTATAAGAAGCTGAAGATAATATATCAGTTTTTTAAAGCACTTTTTAAAATGATTAATCTAATATATCTACAATTGCATAAGGTTACTTAAGTTACCTGCAATAATTCTGAAATCAAAATTATTTAATGCAACCAGTACTTAAATTGATAAAATATATTTGATAACTTACAATTTCCTTTAGATAAAATTACAACTTATTGTATTTAGTGTTTTATAGTATTTAGTTTTCCTAAATACTATAAAACACTGACTGTATAAACTAAGAAATTTTGAACACAAAATTTCTTAGTTTATACAGTCGAGTCCACTTAACACCGGATAACGAACGGAAAGAGCACACTCCGATTTTCTTTCCTGTCTTTTACATTAGTGAAACTCCTGTTAACAGAGCACTGGATAACCGTCCGCATAAGGGTGCACTATTCTAGAGAAGATTTATAAGAGTCTATCTTTAATCACACGGTACAGTGATCGACCAGGGCACGTGGCAACAGAGCTCTCTATACTATAATAGTGAGATTTTGTGAAATCTTCCATTAGTCAGTTTTCTAATATACAGCGCGGATCACATACACCCTCATCTCGAGAGGACGCGAGGCAAGAAGTGATTAACGACTAGATTTCGGAGTTTACACTACTTTAAGGCGGTACTGTACTTATTCGTTTTTATACTGTACAGTACGTGCCATTCGACAATAGTATAACCAGAAAATTTTAAGCAGAATGTTCGCATCTTTTCAGCTAGATCTATGTATTTCTGGATATAAATGAAAATAATGTGACTGGTAAATATACTGTTTTTACTGATTATTCGATAGAATAACAAAATTGATAATGTAAAAATGGAAACCAATATCATGTAAGTGTAGTAAAGTTAACTTTTTGAAGTGTATTGTAAAAGTTACGCAAAGCACCTAAGACACGATAAAGTGGCGCGAATCGAATACCATTAACAATCCTCTGAGTGATCTTGTTACTTCGGATAAGGGAACATAACGCAGCTATCTTGCAGGTGCTCGACTGTACGAAAATTAGGCCTATTTTAAATATATTAAAACATTTAAAATAATTTTAAATTACTAAGTATTTTAAAATAAGTTTTTACTTAGATGACCGCTTGAGGGAAAAAAGCGCGAGAGATTTGAAAATGAAGTTTTATTTTCGTACTTTTTATGAATATAGTGAATCGGGGAAAGAGATCAAATTTTTGTTTTTGATGGAAATGCCAAGTGCAATTTGTTTGTTTTCATGCTTTAAAAGCAAATACTAAATTCTGGAAGCTATTTCAAAAGTACGTACTGGCATAGAACAATAAAAGATTAAGCTCCGTTTTTATTTTCCCGGTTACAATATATAGGCCTTTATAGCAGAAGGAAGTTCGGCGATCGATCAAAAAATGGTTCCCTCCCGAAGATTTTCACATTTTTGGACTCAGGGAACCTCGAAATGCTTCAGGTCCCTTTGAAGTCCAAAAATGTAAAAATTTTGAGGGGGGTCGTTTTTGAATCATATTTTCTCAATGTTAGACTATATATAATAGAGTCGGAAAAGTAAAAATATTAAAAATGAAAAATTAAGATATAGAAAGTAATATACTTTCAATTATTTCTAATTGTTTTCATTTTACAAGAAGCACTTCTAAACGATAAGAGGATGTGATATTGTTTTATCTCAATGAAATTTCTTTCTTTACTTGATAATTTTCGTTTACTTTTAATTTAAAAGTTTCAATTTTAATTNAAATATAAGTTATATATATATATATATAAATTATATTTTATAGGGCCTGGCTTATACAGGAAGAGAAAGAGAAGTTTTAAAATTGAGAGGACTTCTACCTCCAGCTGTTAGAAGTTCAGAATTACAAGTAAAAGCGGTTTTAGAAAACTTAAAAGGTTACGAGAATGATCTATCTCGATATCTATATTTGAGGCAACTTCAGGTACTGAATTATACTTAACAAATACTGAATTATTTATTTTGAAGTGTTATTTTAAGATAAATAAAATAGGATTAAAAAAAAACAAAATTTTTTTTTCCAGAAATAATTATATACCTTGACAAATTCGACCACACCTCTTATCAATGTTTTCTCTTTAATAATATTATATTTTTAGAAGATACTTAATCTTTGAACTATACTTTGAACTATTCACTTTCAGACTTTATATTTTTATTACATACATTTATTATTTTTTAGGATGACAACGAAAGATTATTTTATCGCGTCTTATGTGAGCATACCGATTTGTTAATGCCTATAGTATATACCCCTACAGTTGGATTGGCATGCTTAAAATACAGTGTTCTGTTTGAAAGACCAAGGTAATAATAAATATTATAAATCTATAATAATAAAAAATAGTAGTGGATTTTATCACTTTATTGTAATAACTAACCGTAAATTTTCGAAATAATTGCGTAAGCGTTATATCTCAATATCCGCTTGAATGTTTTCATTTTAATATATTAACATTATTTCACTCCAGGAAATTTTAACAATGACTTTTTTTTTTATCCTTGTACAAATAGTGATTTGTTTTATATGCAATAATAAATAATGAACTGAATCTAAATTGTTTCATTTATTGAATTTATAAATTAATAATTTTCTTCTTTATTCTAAAGTTAGGACATAATAGAACACATGCTTAGTGTGTCTGAGTATAGTTATTGTTATAAAGTGTGAAATTACATTGTAATATTTCCTATGAGGCTGTTATCAGGTTGTTGTCTGATTTATAATTTATAAGAAATCATAAAGAAATATAATTTACTTGTTAGAAGATATAAAATAAAAGATTTAAGAATTAAAAAATATAAATTCTTCTTGATAGAAAATCTTGTTTTTATGGGTGTATGATTTTTATCATAAAATTTAACAGAATATTATAAAAAATAAACTGGAATGTTAATTATTACTCTTGAATGAAGTGTAATTCTTTGTATAATAATTATACTTTGATTAAATTCTATTTTTAGAGGATTATATCTTTCCGTGCACGATTCCGGTCATATTTATAATATTTTAGGAAATTGGCCAGAAAAAGATGTTAAAGTAAGTGCTAAATTCAGTGTAATTTTTTTTAATAATGAGTATATTTTACAGTACAAATCATGTACACATTTCTTACAACAGGCGATTGTTGTAACCGATGGCGAGAGGATACTGGGTCTTGGTGATTTAGGTGCAAACGGTATGGGAATATCTGTCGGTAAATTGGCATTGTATACTGCTTTAGCAGGTATTCCTCCATACTTCACACTACCTGTAACATTAGACGTCGGTACAAATAATGAAGTAGGTATTTTTGATTGCATCAGTCTGATATTAAGATATTGTAGATAATGTTACAAGATATATTTTTAGTATATATCTATAATTATTATATTAATTAAACCTTTCTATATACGTGAAAATAACTTTTTATTCGACTCTGTATGTTTCAATTTAAAATACCAGATAACAAAAGCTATGAATTTTTCATTTTTATTTTTTTATAAAATAGGGATTACTTGCAGATCCTTTTTATATTGGTCTTAAACAGAAAAGGGTTAGGGGACCAGAATATGACGATTTTATAGAAGAGTTTATGGAAGCTATAGTCAAAAAGTATTACATATTTTGTTTTTATAATTATAAATATCATAAACATATATAAATTATAAGTGTTTTTCAATAGATTTGGTCGATTCTGTTTAATACAATTCGAAGATTTCGGTAACAGTAATGCATTCAGATTACTAGAAAAATACAAGTATCATTATTGTACTTTTAACGATGATATTCAAGGTGTGTAGAACAAAATTCGAAGAATTTCGTATAAAGATTTATTTAAGAATGATTCATGTATTTAAATATTTCTCTTAGGTACAGCTTCCGTCGCTGTTGCGGGTATTATTGCAAGTTTAAAAATAACAGGAAAAAAATTATCACAGAACATATTTTTATTTCAGGGTGCTGGTGAAGTACGTTTGGCTATTTTATTTATATTTATAATAATAATAATAACGTTGTTATTATTTTAAAAAATTATTTATTTCTGTAAAATAGGCAGCGCTGGGAACTGCCGATCTACTAGTTATGGCTATGGATCAAGAAGGTCTATCGAAAGACGAGGCTACTAGTCGAATTTGGATGATAGATTCTAAGGGTCTCATCGTTAAGGTATACCTAATTAATATTTCAATTGTATATATTATTCAAATGTTTAAAGATAAATTCGTTCACTTGGCTAAATGACAAATTCCCAAAAGGTAAATTTGCTCAAAATAGGTCAAGGAAGATTAAAATCTTTATTAAGTCTGCTCGTAAATGTAAGAAAATTAATTTTTATCGTATTTTACATCAAATAAACTCGATTTATTTTATGTTTTAGTTTCGAACAGCACTTTCTGATTTATTTTCTAATTTTATTTACGGTTATTTTGTGTGTTTATTGAACAATTACCTTGCTGTGTTATAGTTCACAAAATTGATTGCAGATGGCGCTAAAGGTTTAAGTAAAAGAAAATATTTTATTAATTTTTTTTTTTAATTATTTGTTTCATAGAATCGTCCAAGCGGTGGCATAAATGCACATAAAGGGAAATATGCCAAAGAATGTCATCCAATACAAAATTTAGAAGAAATAGTTAAATTTGTTAAGCCAACCGTTTTAATAGGTATTTTTGCATTTATTATACAATTTATTATTTATAATAATAAGTATTAAGAATTTCGTTTATAAACAGGCGTTTCAGCCCAAAAAGGTGTTTTCACACCGGCTGTATTGAAAGCCATGGCTTCCATGTCAGATCATCCTGTAGTATTTGCATTGAGTAACCCGACCGATAAAGCAGAGTGTACAGCAGAGGAAGCGTACACTTACACAGAAGTAATTCTCGTTGAATAAAACTAACGAATTTTGTACAATATAAACCTGAAATAATTAATAATTTTTTTTGGATAGGGTAAATGTGTTTTCGCTAGCGGTAGTCCCTTTCCTCCTTTCACCTACCAGGGTAAAACTTATCATCCTGGACAAGGAAACAACGCTTACATATTTCCTGGAATGGCTCTTGCAGTTACAGGTTGCGGCGTACATCACATTAATGACGAATCCTTTCTGGTAGCAGCTAAGGTAAGAGTAATTTATTACCGTATTACCGAATAGTTTGTATTTTGACTAACAGCTGGCGCTACCTTCTAGGCTCTGGCTAACCAGGTGACCAAAGAGCATATTTCAGAAGGTCGTGTATATCCTCCCCTCCAGTCTATACGTGATGTATCGCTTAACATCGCTGCAAAACTAGCTCAATATTTTTATGTGGAGAGTATGGCCACTTACAGACCGGAACCGGAAGATAAAGTTAGTTTCTTAAAGGGCAAACAATACGATTACAATTACGTAGGTTATAGTAACCGCCACATCAACCTGAATGGCTTATTTAGTCAGTAATGTAGTATAGAAATAATCTGATTTTTGTTACCTTTTTTTCTATGTTTATAAAATAAATAAATCAAATATTTTAATTCTATTATTTCAATTTTAACATTGACACAATTAATAAGATCAGGTGTGACGTTCACACCGTCTGCAAGAAAAACAAAACTCAATAAAGCCGCACTCTAGTATAGTTAGGGGATCAAAACAGATTGAAAGTTCGTTCCACTTCAAGTAAAAACGGAACGGGTCCGAGATCTAGAGAACCCAATGAATCACCTGTGTTACCAGTCACGTGTTGTTGAGTGGTTGAACACTGATCCTATCCCTCCTGCTTGATAGAAAATCTTGTTTTTATGGGTGTATGATTTTTATCATAAAATTTAACAGAATATTATAAAAAATAAACTGGAATGTTAATTATTACTCTTGAATGAAGTGTAATTCTTTGTATAATAATTATACTTTGATTAAATTCTATTTTTAGAGGATTATATCTTTCCGTGCACGATTCCGGTCATATTTATAATATTTTAGGAAATTGGCCAGAAAAAGATGTTAAAGTAAGTGCTAAATTCAGTGTAATTTTTTTTAATAATGAGTATATTTTACAGTACAAATCATGTACACATTTCTTACAACAGGCGATTGTTGTAACCGATGGCGAGAGGATACTGGGTCTTGGTGATTTAGGTGCAAACGGTATGGGAATATCTGTCGGTAAATTGGCATTGTATACTGCTTTAGCAGGTATTCCTCCATACTTCACACTACCTGTAACATTAGACGTCGGTACAAATAATGAAGTAGGTATTTTTGATTGCATCAGTCTGATATTAAGATATTGTAGATAATGTTACAAGATATATTTTTAGTATATATCTATAATTATTATATTAATTAAACCTTTCTATATACGTGAAAATAACTTTTTATTCGACTCTGTATGTTTCAATTTAAAATACCAGATAACAAAAGCTATGAATTTTTCATTTTTATTTTTTATTTTTTTATAAAATAGGGATTACTTGCAGNTTTCGCATTTGCAGACTAAAAATTTACAGGTCACAAGGTGTCAATTAACTACTATGGCCCGCGTAAAAAACGTAAAATTTATTCTTGCCCATGTTATAAAAAAGGTTGCCCACCCTTGGACTAGCCCACTAGAAACTCGAGAATTATTAAGGTACATTTATTAAAACCAATTTTGTTTTTAGTCCTAACAAAAATAAACCTTTGTCGTCCTAAAAGAGGCTAATTGCCTTACGTTTGGCGTTTTGATCGAGACACAAGGGAGCGCCTTGGCAACGTACTCAAAAGCGCCGTAAACTGATTACAATTTTGTGATAAATCTGAACAGATTTTTAAGAAACGGCTCATCAACGGGAATAAAATTTCCCAGCCATAGAAAAATTTGAGAAAATCGGATATTAAACTCGTTAACTTGAAGTCGGGGTGGTTTTTTTTTAATCTCTTCAACTTCCAATTTAACGAGGTTTTACTGTGTGATATACTGTGAAAAGTAATTTCTATACTTGAAATGTTGTGCAACACAATCTATTTTAAGTGGCAATGTGCTTGTCTTATCCTGACGTGACAAAACTGTTTCCTTTTTTGATAATTTTTTTTTCTTTTATTAAATAGTTCAGCATTTCGAATTAAATAACCGAATTTATTGATAAATTCGCTTAAGGTATTTGAAATATTTGTTTTTGGCAAATAGATTTAATGAATGAATAAAAATATTTTTACGTCATAAAATATTGATAAATGTCAATATTTTTTATTACATTACTAATTACTTATTAATATTTATCTTATAAAAACTTTCTCTTTCCTGTGAACGATTGTAGATTTATTAAAAAACAGCACATGATAAGCTCTTCCATAATATCGTTACATATTCTTTAAATTCTACTTAAGTGTTTTTTTTTTTTTTAAAGTTAAGTATAGAAATAAATAACTTTAAATTCTAAGTCTTTATTCGTATATAATTCTAACCAGTAAACATAATTATAGCAAGCGAATTTTGTCATATTTCTTATTCTATTTTATATCTTATCTTCAGTTTCTTACATCAGCTATTTCTTAAATCTTTAATATAATTATTCACAGAAAAGTGGAACAGTTTTATAAGATACATTTCTCAAAATGTTTTGATGAAAAACGATTTTTATCCATTCATTAATTAAATAGATTTAATGAATATAGATTTTATGAATAATGTCGAGAACTTCTTATTATAAGAAGCTGAAGATAATATATCAGTTTTTTAAAGCACTTTTTAAAATGATTAATCTAATATATCTACAATTGCATAAGGTTACTTAAGTTACCTGCAATAATTCTGAAATCAAAATTATTTAATGCAACCAGTACTTAAATTGATAAAATATATTTGATAACTTACAATTTCCTTTAGATAAAATTACAACTTATTGTATTTAGTGTTTTATAGTATTTAGTTTTCCTAAATACTATAAAACACTGACTGTATAAACTAAGAAATTTTGAACACAAAATTTCTTAGTTTATACAGTCGAGTCCACTTAACACCGGATAACGAACGGAAAGAGCACACTCCGATTTTCTTTCCTGTCTTTTACATTAGTGAAACTCCTGTTAACAGAGCACTGGATAACCGTCCGCATAAGGGTGCACTATTCTAGAGAAGATTTATAAGAGTCTATCTTTAATCACACGGTACAGTGATCGACCAGGGCACGTGGCAACAGAGCTCTCTATACTATAATAGTGAGATTTTGTGAAATCTTCCATTAGTCAGTTTTCTAATATACAGCGCGGATCACATACACCCTCATCTCGAGAGGACGCGAGGCAAGAAGTGATTAACGACTAGATTTCGGAGTTTACACTACTTTAAGGCGGTACTGTACTTATTCGTTTTTATACTGTACAGTACGTGCCATTCGACAATAGTATAACCAGAAAATTTTAAGCAGAATGTTCGCATCTTTTCAGCTAGATCTATGTATTTCTGGATATAAATGAAAATAATGTGACTGGTAAATATACTGTTTTTACTGATTATTCGATAGAATAACAAAATTGATAATGTAAAAATGGAAACCAATATCATGTAAGTGTAGTAAAGTTAACTTTTTGAAGTGTATTGTAAAAGTTACGCAAAGCACCTAAGACACGATAAAGTGGCGCGAATCGAATACCATTAACAATCCTCTGAGTGATCTTGTTACTTCGGATAAGGGAACATAACGCAGCTATCTTGCAGGTGCTCGACTGTACGAAAATTAGGCCTATTTTAAATATATTAAAACATTTAAAATAATTTTAAATTACTAAGTATTTTAAAATAAGTTTTTACTTAGATGACCGCTTGAGGGAAAAAAGCGCGAGAGATTTGAAAATGAAGTTTTATTTTCGTACTTTTTATGAATATAGTGAATCGGGGAAAGAGATCAAATTTTTGTTTTTGATGGAAATGCCAAGTGCAATTTGTTTGTTTTCATGCTTTAAAAGCAAATACTAAATTCTGGAAGCTATTTCAAAAGTACGTACTGGCATAGAACAATAAAAGATTAAGCTCCGTTTTTATTTTCCCGGTTACAATATATAGGCCTTTATAGCAGAAGGAAGTTCGGCGATCGATCAAAAAATGGTTCCCTCCCGAAGATTTTCACATTTTTGGACTCAGGGAACCTCGAAATGCTTCAGGTCCCTTTGAAGTCCAAAAATGTAAAAATTTTGAGGGGGGTCGTTTTTGAATCATATTTTCTCAATGTTAGACTATATATAATAGAGTCGGAAAAGTAAAAATATTAAAAATGAAAAATTAAGATATAGAAAGTAATATACTTTCAATTATTTCTAATTGTTTTCATTTTACAAGAAGCACTTCTAAACGATAAGAGGATGTGATATTGTTTTATCTCAATGAAATTTCTTTCTTTACTTGATAATTTTCGTTTACTTTTAATTTAAAAGTTTCAATTTTAATTTTAGTTTCTTCCCCGGAGTTAGTTTCATATTTACATAAAATTTTCTGAAATTCTATACAGATATTAAGCAAAATAGATTTTTAATACAGAGGCGAAATATAAAACTAATATAGATAATGGCTTCTTTATCTAATGAATAATACCTTGAACAAATTAATTTATAATATTAAAGAAATTTTATAATGTATTTCACAAACAGAAGTTTTCTTTTGTCCTTTTGTAAATAAATTTAATTAATTAAAAAACTTGCACTAGATTATTTTTTTAGTCGTTGGCATATTAGGGCTTTCAAACGATTCGGAAGAAAAAAAGTTTGCAAGAGCACAACATATTTAATTATGAAGGTAATAAAAACTAAAAAAATATCATCAAATGTTTTTTCAGTGTCTGTTTTTATACAGTAAAACAAATAATAATAATATAGTAAAATTCTAAATTAAAAATACATAGAATGATGTAATACAAAAAGTTTTTCTGCATTCATATTTTTGATACTAATCCAAACTCTCGTCGTAATTAATCAGGCTATTATTATGCTAAAGTTAATAATTAGAAACTAAATAATTTGGCACTAGAGGCATACTCAGGCGCTATCTCTTATCTAAATTAATGGTTATAATAATTTATTAAATAATTTAGAACATTCTGGAATAAATTTTTGATATTTTTCTTTCGTAACATTTATATTTTCTGACTAAATTCTCTTTGAAATGAGCAAAATTAAGTGAATTATTAGCACATGCTGATGAAAATAGTCATTATAAATTTATGTATTCAGCTGAAAGTTATTTACACAACTGGCATAAACTATCAGGAATCATACAATAAACAATCAGTTTTGCGTTGTGCAGCGGGAATACTGAATATTAGGAATATTGTATCGAAATTTTTCAATAGATCTAGGCTCATATATTTTTAAAAAAGCCCTCTTAGTACTCATCCTGTGGGATATGTTCGGTCTGTCTTATTACCCGACTGCACCCATTATGACCCAAATCCACGATGAGTATGGAAAGAAGGCTCTTTTATTGGGGAGAACCAAAAAGAAAATTTTAAAAAAAATCATATGAAGATAAAATATTGTTTTATTGTTGTGAAGTTAAAGTGTATTATTTTTTAATAAGATTCTCCCATTAACTATAAATGAAGGAAATGACTTTAAAAATTCTATTTAGATTACGAAATGTGCATTATTTTTAAATCCATATATAATCGATTTATAATTAGACAGATATTAAACATGACATGTTTAATATTTTTATGACACTGATTAAACTTACGACGACACACGTATTAGATTCTAATCAGTTTGATTATATGACACAATGGAAACATTAAATTTTTCTGTGATAATAATTTATGTTGAATTCCATTTGAAATTAAATGTTAAAAACTTCAAGAAATGTTTTTATATATAGTTATCTATTAAATCAAATCTATTATAGTTATCTATTATAAGTAGTTATATAGTTATCTTACAAGTTAGTATATAACACAGTAAAACGTGCATAAACCGGAATCGCACGATACCAATTTTTTTTTCTGCTTTGGCAGCTTCCGTTTGAACAGTTTAGTGTATTTTTTTCCATTTTTAAACTATATCAAGTAAATGCACGCAGTTGCGATCATTTTTATTGTAAAATTGCCAAATGCAAACGCAAAGCTTCCGTTTAAACATGTTTTACTGTATTGCATAATTTATATACTTG
>NW_019386725.1:0-10418 GCF_000671375.1 Centruroides sculpturatus | reverse complement strand
TTTTAGTTATTTGTCGAAACCGTGTCTTCTTTTTCTTGTTTCTTCTGATTCTATGTCACGACTTGGTGCATTTATAGACACTTGGCAAATAATTCCATCACCTACATTTACTTCTTACAGAAACGCGTTTCGGGCTTTCGCCCCTCTTCAGTCTGTTACGTCGATAGTTGTGACTTGTGTGCGTACTTCCCGCTCCCTTCCCCTCCCCTCTTTTTCCCGACTTGACGGACTCCCCCGCATGCCTCGTAATTTGTAACATTACCTTTTGTAATTTGTAACATTACATTTTGTAACATTTTATTATTTAATTAACACCTCTATTTTAACCATAATAACTAGTGTTGCAACGAATAGTATATTCGGCCAGGAGCGTGGCCGAATAGCCGAATATTCGGCCAAACTATACGGCTTGATTAGCGCACGTACGAAAATTGGCGCGCAAACCGCATTATGGCAAGGACCCTGCTCTCTATTGGTCCGCTGTCGCTTCGCCAATCGCGTTAATTCTTGGCAGTTGTAACGGACATACAAGAGCATCATGACAGTATGTGATAAATGATGACATCAAATGTAGAAAACGATGAAATGGGCTACACGTGTAAATAACGGAAAAAGAACAGAGAAAGACTGCGAAGTAAAAATGTGAAAATAAATAAGAAATTGAGTTGATAACATAATCGAACAAGTCGAGGCAGCTTATTGGCGCGAAATTCGCGGCCGTCAATGCCAAACAATTGTTGTCATAGACTTCGGAAAGCTAAATGCTTGTAATGAAAATCACATAGTGTGCACGGGCGAAAGCCTGGGGCCGTTCGGTCTATCAAGCTGTCTGAAATCTGTGAAATCATAACTGTGACTTATACCGACGTACTATCTGTCTCTTTTCTCCGTTATCACCAGGCTATGAGTCACGTAATTGTAAAATGACGACGGAAAAGTGACGAATCGAAAGTATCGTGAGCGGGTATTATGATGTATGCATAGGCATACGTGGCTTGAGCAATAGAGGAAAAAGAAAGGGAAGAGCAAAGACGAGCGCTTAAAAAGAAGGATAGGCAGGGTCAGACCCTCAGATGTGCGACGTTTCTCGAACGAATAGGTGTGTACGTGTGGTGATCTTTGTAATTATAAATTGTGAATACATGTGACTAATATTATTTTCTTTTTTTATTTTGTGCGTGTTATAAGTTATAAATAAATATAAACAAACAACACTAACCGGATAACATTAAATCTAAATACCAAAATGATTAATTTACTGTGGTTTTGCCATTTCTCACTCCTGTTTTTAGGTATTTGCTATTCGCCGAATAGTAACCGAATATTCGTTACATCACTAATTTAATAACTTATTCCTTATTCTTGCCCAGGAGTTTTTGATTTTTTATCAAAGTTTATTCGATAAATCAACATGAAATCTTAATTAAGTTTTACGTAAATTCCAAAAATATACAAACGAATTTCATTATAAAAATATGAAAGGTTCTTAATCGAAATTTTGTCAAAAAAATAACAGAATTCCGCCAAAATCGTTCACTTCAAGATGTCAATTAAAAACAAGCGTGTTCGTCAAACAATGGCGCCTTAGTCAATTATATAGCACTGTACTCTTACCTAAAAAAAGTTTTTTTTTTTAATCGAAAAGTGTTGGAGGAAGGACACACATAAATATAATTAAAAAATATAATTTTGTTTTATTTAAAACTAAGCATTAAGTGCTGAGACGTTGCCAAAGGCCTTATTGAAGAATCCGAATATTCTTATAGTACTACATCCGTCATTAATTTTTTTCGCGTAAACCCCGGTTGGTATCGCTGTTCTATTAAATGCATTCATCAATAGTTAGTAATTTTTATATCGTTTGTTACATTTTTATTATTAAGGAAATTGGATGCAACATGTAGTCACGTAAATTAATAGATGTTTCACGCATGTCTAAACACTACAAAGAAACATCAAATAAGTAATTTCTTACACAATATAAATAATGCTGTCATGGCTTTCTAATGATATAAAGTTCTTCGTTAATTTTTTAACATCGCTAGATGATGCTCATTTGTTTACGATAACTCGATAAGAAAATATTTGCAATATAACATACATTTCAATGAAAATAGCTTTAGTTCTTTGAAATACATTGTTTACCTTTCAAATACATTGTTTAACTAACTCTAGTTTAAATTCCTAGTTATTATGATTTCTTTTACTACCTGTTTTTCTATGATATACTCGTATACACATTTATGGAAAAAATCTTAAAAATTAAAACTGCTATTATTTGATTTCATATTCAGCTTGAAAGCCAAGTCTGCATTGTACTGTACATCTGAAAACTCAAAAACATTTCTATATTCGAATCCATATTTATCATTTTAACTACTCAAATATACGGTAGAAACTATCATCACTATACTGGTAGTAGACTCCCTATAACACTGTAGATAATTCCGTGTTATATGAATTCCATGTTGTACAGTACGTTTCACTTAGATTTACAAATACGTGAGCCGTTCACATCCCGGCACATGTATTTGTAAAATCTAAGTGACTCGTACAACGTGGAATCCATATAACACGGAATTATCTACAGTTTTATAGGGGGATCTACTGTTTGTAGTTTATAAAATCGAAATTTGAGTGGCAACGTATATTAATAGCCTATTCTTTTATCTTCATTCGGAGTCGCAGTGTAGTTTGCTTGATGAAATTACACCGAAAACAAGTTTACACTATTGAAGTAGATTCAATATCGTCATTTAAATAAATTCGTAGTTTTTATGAAAAGCAATTAACTGATTTTATTTTATTTTCCCACGTTATTTGGAAAGATTATTTTACAATGATTCGATCCTGGGTTCTCCACATGACCGAATTCGGCCATCAAACATTTGTCGTCATCATTAACACCTTGTTTATTTCGAATATGATTAGATAAGAGGATTAAATATATTTCCGAAAGATTTTTAAATGTCTTATCTAAGAACNCCGTAATTAATCAGGCTATTATTATGCTAAAGTTAATAATTAGAAACTAAATAATTTGGCACTAGAGGCATACTCAGGCGCTATCTCTTATCTAAATTAATGGTTATAATAATTTATTAAATAATTTAGAACATTCTGGAATAAATTTTTGATATTTTTCTTTCGTAACATTTATATTTTCTGACTAAATTCTCTTTGAAATGAGCAAAATTAAGTGAATTATTAGCACATGCTGATGAAAATAGTCATTATAAATTTATGTATTCAGCTGAAAGTTATTTACACAACTGGCATAAACTATCAGGAATCATACAATAAACAATCAGTTTTGCGTTGTGCAGCGGGAATACTGAATATTAGGAATATTGTATCGAAATTTTTCAATAGATCTAGGCTCATATATTTTTAAAAAAGCCCTCTTAGTACTCATCCTGTGGGATATGTTCGGTCTGTCTTATTACCCGACTGCACCCATTATGACCCAAATCCACGATGAGTATGGAAAGAAGGCTCTTTTATTGGGGAGAACCAAAAAGAAAATTTTAAAAAAAATCATATGAAGATAAAATATTGTTTTATTGTTGTGAAGTTAAAGTGTATTATTTTTTAATAAGATTCTCCCATTAACTATAAATGAAGGAAATGACTTTAAAAATTCTATTTAGATTACGAAATGTGCATTATTTTTAAATCCATATATAATCGATTTATAATTAGACAGATATTAAACATGACATGTTTAATATTTTTATGACACTGATTAAACTTACGACGACACACGTATTAGATTCTAATCAGTTTGATTATATGACACAATGGAAACATTAAATTTTTCTGTGATAATAATTTATGTTGAATTCCATTTGAAATTAAATGTTAAAAACTTCAAGAAATGTTTTTATATATAGTTATCTATTACCACCATAGCAGAATAAATCCTCCAACAGGCAGTTCCACCATGTGTTGCATTGCCATATAAGAATAAACCTAAAACCTTTTAATTAATTAAAACCTTTTGGTGCACGTTAGTTGGATTTTTAAAAATCTTTTTCGTCCTTTTGAACTCTAAGATAGGCTTTTTCATGTTGTTTTTTTTTTATCTGACTAAGCATAGGATGTCTGGATGAAGGAGGGGCTCGAGATATTTGGCCTAAGCTATCCATGAATATTTCTGAGGATCCAATACCAAACTGAAAAGCTTTATAATACCCTCGGTGAGATTACATCCTCATTTTTCAAACAAGCTAACTAAACTGAACAATTTCGGGATTCGAATCTGGTTGTTTTTTACGCTCAATGTTAAATATGAAATTTGATATTTTTTCGTAAATATAAACCGACTAAAATTTTTATTATGTAAGACGGATCATTTTTATAACATTAAGTCTAAATACACATTTTGTGTTTTTATAATAGTTGTTAAATTCAAAAATAAATTAAATGTAGTTTTGAATTTAACGATTACTGTAATTTGTAAATTTTACATCAATGCAGATCTGTATTTAGTCGATAAATTTTTTTAAAATCAGTTTAATTGTATTGATTACGATCGTAAATGTAATAAGTGATAAAGGTGTAGATAAATTCTGAATATTTTAAAATAAACTGTTGCTAGGAGTGCGATTTTTAAACTTGAGTTAAATGCTAAAAAATGAAGATAGATTTATTTTTTAGTTTTAATGGATGACGATCAAATAAATTTCCAAGCATTCTCCAAATATGCGTCAAATAAGAGGCATCTAATGTAATAAAGTTACAATAGTCTCGTTTGAATGCTAGCTCGATGTTTAAATAAAAGTAGACATTTGCAAAAGAATGAAATAATCTTCTTTCGACTATATTATCAGAAATTTGAAATCTCAAAACAAAATGAAAAATAGTATCGGAAAGATTGGTTTACAGCGCTAGCTAATTATTTTCGAAGATTTCTCTTATGATTTTTATCAGTGTTTTCGTTTCTTTCGTCAAGGATATTGTTTATTAACATTTTTGGTATCTAAAATAAACAGCATATTATACCGGTATAGTCTAATATTGCTTACAAAGAATTGTTTTTTCAATTACAAAAATGTAGAGACGTCGCGAAAAGAAAGTTTATGATTGTACCATCGAAGAAGACATTCAGAGATGGAGCTATTATATATACTATCGTATTTCCGTACTCTTATATGTGAAAATCACTTGTTTTACGTTACTGAAACACGTGTTCTGCTTCGCTTATAAGAGCATACCGCGCTCTTACATGTTCTTGCTTACTTCACCTAGGAGTATAAGAGCAGTGCATTGCTGTGTCAATGATCAGGCTAACATGATTTCGTTAATACGGGAAAGTGACTCTTCCAGTTATATGTACTGTACAGTTACCTATTAACGGTGATTTTACCTTAAATTTAGATGTTTTTTACCACTGCATGTTAGATTTTTTTGTTAGAGTTTACTTACATTATGAAGGTATTGTAATGAAGATGAGACCACTGAGAAGAGCGAAGTTAAGGCTAATGACCATATCAAAGATAGCGAAGATGAATTTAGAAAAGTGAAGAAATGTAAATGTACCGATATAGTAACTATTCAGTAATCTCTATGGTACAATGGTGGACTAGCCCAACGGTGGGCAATCCCCGGCCCGCGGGCCAGCTACGGCCCGCGAGAGGTTTAGAAGAAATTAATAAATATTTTTCAATGTAATTCGTCTAGTTTAAATTGAATATTATTTTCTGAAGTGTTGCGGCAGCAATGNTGTGACTTGTGTGCGTACTTCCCGCTCCCTTCCCCTCCCCTCTTTTTCCCGACTTGACGGACTCCCCCGCATGCCTCGTAATTTGTAACATTACCTTTTGTAATTTGTAACATTACATTTTGTAACATTTTATTATTTAATTAACACCTCTATTTTAACCATAATAACTAGTGTTGCAACGAATAGTATATTCGGCCAGGAGCGTGGCCGAATAGCCGAATATTCGGCCAAACTATACGGCTTGATTAGCGCACGTACGAAAATTGGCGCGCAAACCGCATTATGGCAAGGACCCTGCTCTCTATTGGTCCGCTGTCGCTTCGCCAATCGCGTTAATTCTTGGCAGTTGTAACGGACATACAAGAGCATCATGACAGTATGTGATAAATGATGACATCAAATGTAGAAAACGATGAAATGGGCTACACGTGTAAATAACGGAAAAAGAACAGAGAAAGACTGCGAAGTAAAAATGTGAAAATAAATAAGAAATTGAGTTGATAACATAATCGAACAAGTCGAGGCAGCTTATTGGCGCGAAATTCGCGGCCGTCAATGCCAAACAATTGTTGTCATAGACTTCGGAAAGCTAAATGCTTGTAATGAAAATCACATAGTGTGCACGGGCGAAAGCCTGAGGCCGTTCAATCTATCAAGCTGTCTGAAATCTGTGAAATCATAACTGTGACTTATACCGACGTACTATCTGTCTCTTTTCTCCGTTATCACCAGGCTATGAGTCACGTAATTGTAAAATGACGACGGAAAAGTGACGAATCGAAAGTATCGTGAGCGGGTATTATGATGTATGCATAGGCATACGTGGCTTGAGCAATAGAGGAAAAAGAAAGGGAAGAGCAAAGACGAGCGCTTAAAAAGAAGGATAGGCAGGGTCAGACCCTCAGATGTGCGACGTTTCTCGAACGAATAGGTGTGTACGTGTGGTGATCTTTGTAATTATAAATTGTGAATACATGTGACTAATATTATTTTCTTTTTTTATTTTGTGCGTGTTATAAGTTATAAATAAATATAAACAAACAACACTAACCGGATAACATTAAATCTAAATACCAAAATGATTAATTTACTGTGGTTTTGCCATTTCTCACTCCTGTTTTTAGGTATTTGCTATTCGCCGAATAGTAACCGAATATTCGTTACATCACTAATTTAATAACTTATTCCTTATTCTTGCCCAGGAGTTTTTGATTTTTTATCAAAGTTTATTCGATAAATCAACATGAAATCTTAATTAAGTTTTACGTAAATTCCAAAAATATACAAACGAATTTCATTATAAAAATATGAAAGGTTCTTAATCGAAATTTTGTCAAAAAAATAACAGAATTCCGCCAAAATCGTTCACTTCAAGATGTCAATTAAAAACAAGCGTGTTCGTCAAACAATGGCGCCTTAGTCAATTATATAGCACTGTACTCTTACCTAAAAAAAGTTTTTTTTTTTAATCGAAAAGTGTTGGAGGAAGGACACACATAAATATAATTAAAAAATATAATTTTGTTTTATTTAAAACTAAGCATTAAGTGCTGAGACGTTGCCAAAGGCCTTATTGAAGAATCCGAATATTCTTATAGTACTACATCCGTCATTAATTTTTTTCGCGTAAACCCCGGTTGGTATCGCTGTTCTATTAAATGCATTCATCAATAGTTAGTAATTTTTATATCGTTTGTTACATTTTTATTATTAAGGAAATTGGATGCAACATGTAGTCACGTAAATTAATAGATGTTTCACGCATGTCTAAACACTACAAAGAAACATCAAATAAGTAATTTCTTACACAATATAAATAATGCTGTCATGGCTTTCTAATGATATAAAGTTCTTCGTTAATTTTTTAACATCGCTAGATGATGCTCATTTGTTTACGATAACTCGATAAGAAAATATTTGCAATATAACATACATTTCAATGAAAATAGCTTTAGTTCTTTGAAATACATTGTTTACCTTTCAAATACATTGTTTAACTAACTCTAGTTTAAATTCCTAGTTATTATGATTTCTTTTACTACCTGTTTTTCTATGATATACTCGTATACACATTTATGGAAAAAATCTTAAAAATTAAAACTGCTATTATTTGATTTCATATTCAGCTTGAAAGCCAAGTCTGCATTGTACTGTACATCTGAAAACTCAAAAACATTTCTATATTCGAATCCATATTTATCATTTTAACTACTCAAATATACGGTAGAAACTATCATCACTATACTGGTAGTAGACTCCCTATAACACTGTAGATAATTCCGTGTTATATGAATTCCATGTTGTACAGTACGTTTCACTTAGATTTACAAATACGTGAGCCGTTCACATCCCGGCACATGTATTTGTAAAATCTAAGTGACTCGTACAACGTGGAATCCATATAACACGGAATTATCTACAGTTTTATAGGGGGATCTACTGTTTGTAGTTTATAAAATCGAAATTTGAGTGGCAACGTATATTAATAGCCTATTCTTTTATCTTCATTCGTAGTCGCAGTGTAGTTTGCTTGATGAAATTACACCGAAAACAAGTTTACACTATTGAAGTAGATTCAATATCGTCATTTAAATAAATTCGTAGTTTTTATGAAAAGCAATTAACTGATTTTATTTTATTTTCCCACGTTATTTGGAAAGATTATTTTACAATGATTCGATCCTGGGTTCTCCACATGACCGAATTCGGCCATCAAACATTTGTCGTCATCATTAACACCTTGTTTATTTCGAATATGATTAGATAAGAGGATTAAATATATTTCCGAAAGATTTTTAAATGTCTTATCTAAGAACTTTTTACGTAAACAATTGGTTTCAATATTTAATATAATTTTAATATAAAATACTTATAATAATTTTAAAAGTGTCATTTATATTTTAAATCGTTAAATATTCTGTTAATATAAAAGTACTGATGAAAATATTTCTATCAATTAATATAAATAAATTAAATAAAAAAAAATTAAATAAATGATTTCGACTATTTTAATATAATATTTCAATTTTAATAATGTCGACAGTAATTTAAATATTTATTCAATAAATTTAAATTATTTTTAAGACTAAAATAGTAAACTAATAAACATAATAATTAATAATAATATTTAAAATAAACACAAATGATTAAATATTGTCTATTTTTAAATAAGTAAAGTGCCATTTAATAAGATTTAAAGTTTTATTTATATATGTAAATTGATAATTAATCATTCTTGTGAAATAAATTAAGATTAGTTTGTTATTATAATTTATAATATTCAATTAAAAATGAAGTGTTATATTTCATTTAATAAAATTTTAAATTCAATCACTGGCAATGTGCTCTATATAATTTGAAATTAATGATAAAAAATATATTAACCCGATTAAAAATGGTGTTTTCATTTTATAAGATTTTAAGTTATTTAAAACTACTTTTTACCATTTATTTTAGCATTTCGGAACAAATTATTTCTTTAAACAAGGTAATAATTATTTATTTATAACGTAAAATTGGTATATTAGGCTAAATCGTAATATAATTAAAAATTACTTTTATATTAACAGAATTTATATATATAAAGTTGTATTTTATACTGTATAAGGTAATTTAAATTGTGTTCCGAAGAAATTTATATATATTTTTTTTAATCTAAGGGGATCTTTTTGTTATAGGCCTGTCTTGAATTCTATTAAGCCCACAAATGAGATAGTTGGATGATGAGTAGAGTCGTAAGATTGGTATGGAGGCCTGCATATAACGGGTTCTTTTTGCCTTTAACTAGTTCTTTTTATCGTTTTTTATCGAATAAAACATATAATAATTCTTTATTAATAAATCGCAGTCTAATTAATTTTCGTTAATATAAGTAACACGAATTTATAGAAGAAACTATTACAGTCTCCTAAGCTTTCTCGGGATTTGAGGAAAATTTCCAGCTCTCCCTCTAAACGGTCCTGGCGGTGAGGAATGGGGCACGACATTGTACCTCGGATATGTCGGGCCCCAGAAAATTCATTAGGTACACAGGTACTGTAACAGAAATTTCCTTTACCTGAGAACCCAAGTCCCTTCGGAGGGGGCAAAATATTGATATTAAAAATATATAAAGATAATTTTAGTAAATTTCGATTTTTTAAATTAATTATTATTAATATATATATACGTGTATAGAATTTTTCACATAAGTTAAACTTATGTAAAATATTATACAAATAATAATAATAATGATAAATAATAATAATAATAAATGTTAAAAATAACAGTCGATCTTTATGAATTTATCACGTGATTGAAAGCATCAAATATTTTTTAATGCTAAACCATGTTATATTAAGTTTATTTTTTATAAATTAATATTATTTAATAATTTTTTAACATTTTTAATCAATTACATAACACGTATCTTATAAAAGACAGTAAGCGTTTTTAGCAGAGGATCATCTGTTCATCACGTGATGTCGCCATTCAGCTCGTGTTCGGTTGAGCAATGCGTTTTTATCAATGGCGTATATCTGTGTCAAAAACAAAGAAAGTCTATTGTTAGGGAGTGCATTCCTCCTCAGAAATAAGGTTAATTGTAAAAATTACATTTTGAGATTCAGCCATGTCAGATCATTTTTAATGTGGATGGAAGTCATTTTCAGTTCACATGACCTCTTATTACATAGTTCCGGTCACTGAACACTGA